>NC_141874.1:653071616-653223866 GCF_056163025.1 Triticum urartu | reverse complement strand
TTTGTAGTGTGGAAGATTTATCTGGTGAAGCACCAGAAGAGTATGACTCACATCTCTTTTGAGTTCACACGGATTAGGGAAGGTATAGGTTCAACCCATAGGGGTATCTTAGGAACATATACCACAAACACCATGAGTAAAAAACACAAGCTCGAAGGCAGAGCATGGTTGAGAAGGCAGAGGATACAATTTACCAAAGGCTTTATGTATCTGAGGAAAGGCTCCAAGAGGTTATTGAATATGAAGGACGTTGTCAGATAAAATCCAACAAAGGATCTGGTGGTCCACATGGATCTGATGTGAGTATCGGTACTCCACCAGAAGAAGAAAGAATACAAAGGCTTCGGATTATAGAAACATCTGAATAATTCGATGCTTTAAATGCAAGGAAATCATGATTTCAAATATAGAAGATCATAAGCAAATGCTCTGATCAAAAGATAAGTAAGTTGAATAGCCCTAGGGATACAATTGACGACAATTTGATTGGTCAAGAAACAACTCTTGGTCAAATGATGTCCAAGCCGGAAGGATGAATTCTATGATCCGACTGAGGATTGCTAGCATCCGCAACATATTGAATCAACATACTCAAATGATAAAGACAAAGGATGCCCATAAGATTACTATACTTATGGGATTTAACCATAATGCAAGCAAGCAAGAATTTCAAGAGCAATAAGCTGCTAAGGATTTTCAGAACATCGAATAGGATTTCGAAGATTTTTGTGAAACACTCAAACAACTGGGGATGAAGAATCTTCGGTAATTGAGAGGAATTATTTGTAGGGGAGTATTTATGTGGCAAAGAACTTCAAGGCAATTGCAGAAGGGTTTCTCGGGACAACGGAGAGTATTTTGGGGCATCTTTTAGAAACAAGAGAAACTAGAGACAAAGGTATGAACGGCAACTGTATGTACTTATCCATAAGGATATATCGGTGGCAGGGAATTGCAAAGGCGGTGGGCACAAGGGTCTGGGAAAACATCAAAGAGTATCTTCGGAAACTTCTGATGAAGCAGGCGATCATCTGGAATGAAGGGGCTCTCCGGTAGGAAGTGGTTACGAGAACCTAAAGTTAGAGTTAGTAAAATCTTTAACCCGAATACAAGAGACATCAGAATCCCAGATTATAGACGAGGAATAAAAGATCCTAATACCACCCAATGGTGACGTGGGCCCGTAAGTCACACAGCCAATGTTAGTAAAAGTTTTTAGTGACTAGACTCAACTTCGGCCAAGGAGTTGGAAAGGGGGCTACCTACAGGCAGTCGGCTCTCATACCAACTTGTGACACCCTCGATTCAATCGTACACTAATCATACACGCAAATGTGTACGATCAAGATCAAGGACTCACGGGAAGATATCACAACACAACCCTAGACACAAATTAAAATAATACAAGCTTTATATTACAAGGCAGGGGCCTCGAGGGCTCGAATACATAAGCTCGAAAACGCAAGAGTCAGCGGAAGCAACAATATCTGAGTACATATATGAGTTAGACAAGTTTGCCTTAAGAAGGCTAGCACAAAAGCAACATCGATCGAAAAGGCAAGGCCTCCAGCCTGGGAGCCTCCTAACTACTCCTGGTCATCGACGGCCTCCACGTAGTAGTAAGCATCAGCGGTGGGCATCTGGCTCCTGGGCTCCGACATCTGGTTGCATCAACCGGAAATGAGAAGAAAGGGGGAAAAGGGGGAGCAAAGCAACCGTGAGTACTCATCCAAAGTACTCGCAAGCAAGGATCTACACTACATATGCAACATTATCAAAGGAAGGTTGTATATGTGGACTGGGCTGCAGAAATGCCAGAAAAGAGAGAAGGCCTAGTCCTATCAAAGACTAGCATCTTCTGGAAACCACCATCTTGCAGCAACAGGAGGGAGTAGAGTAGCATAAAGTAAAGTAGTAGTAATGCTATCAACCTCGGCCAGAGATCCTTTCTCGACTCCCTGCGAGAAACCAATCCCAGAGCCATACTATCCAGTTATCATCACAATCCAATTCTCATCACCAGTCCAATTCTCATCACAAGTATCCAGTTCTAGTTGTATCGATCGGGATACAACTCCAAGTGTCTGTTACCGTAGGACAGGCTATCGATAGATGTTTTCTTCCCTGCAGGGGTGCACCAACTTACCAACCACGCTCGATTAACTCCGGCCGGACACACTTTCCTGGGTCATGCCCGGCCTCGGCCAAACAATACGTCGCAACCTGACCTAGGCTTAATAGAGAGGCCAGCACGCCGGACTAAACCTATGCCCCCAGGGGTCATGGGCCATCTCCCCGGGAACTCCTGCACATTGCGAACGCGGCCAGTGAGCAGACCTAGCTACCTCCTTCAAAAAGACAGGTGCTTACGCAGTCCAACCCGGCGCGCGCCGCTCAGTCGCTGACGTCTATTAAGCTTCGGCTGATGCATACGACGCAGAACGCCCATACTATGCCCACGTGATGGTTAGTGCTATCAGGCCAGAGGCCCCTCGGATCAAATATCCAAATCGTAGTGGATTAGGAACGCGCGGTAACAAGCAGAGACTCACGAAAGATGTGACGCCATTGCCCCGTCTCGAGGACTTGCGGCAAGGGCTAGGAATGCCCGGCCACGCCTCGCAATTATCTCGCGGGCACCTTCCAGGTCAACCCGACTCCACATCACTCGCAATTAAGCTCGCGCGGGTACCCCTCAGGGTCGACCCGTCTTTCCAAGTAACAGGGGTAAAGTCCAAGTATCCGTGTGTCCAAACATCAAGGGGAAAACCCGAGGAATCACCCCGGAGAATTCCACTTGATGTAATTATCAAGGTGAACGTAAGAGGAACCACCCCCGAGGTTCACACTTGAGGGGTTGCACGACAGAGTCGTATCGGAAGTGGTTAAGGAGGAAATCACCCTCGATGTCTACAGAGATCTCATCAGGAGTGATGTATAGGTTCCACCCTCGGCACTCGATGGTAACTGTGAAGAGTCGAGCAACAAAAGGGGAAAGTGATGTGCGGTGTCGGGGCCTGGTCTTCGATCCCGTTGATCGGGTCTTCGATGATGAAGCAGGGGCAACAAGGACAAGGTGGGGGTCACTGGTGGATCACTAACCAACCTATACTAAGCAGTTTAGGATAAGCAGGTAGGTAACAATGAGCATGTTACAAAAGCAAGCTATGCATCAGAATAGGAGCAAACAATAACAGTAGCAAAATCTAATGCAAGTATGAGAGAATGGAATGGGCGATATCGGGATGATCAAAGGGGGGGCTTGCCTGGTTGCTTTGGCAAGGAGGGGTCGTCGTCGACGTAGTCGATCACAGGGGCGGCATCGGTCTCGGGGTCTACCGGAGAGAAGAGGTGGAAGAAAAAGTAAATATAAAGCAAGTATAACATCACAAAGCATAACATGGCAATAAGCCGCGCCGGGTGTGACCTAACGTATGGCTACACGATATAGGTGGAGGGGGAATTCAACCGGGAATGTAATCCCAGTTCCGGACCTGTGTCAGACAGATGACCGGAGGGGGAATGTTCCATGTTCAGATAGTTAGAGGCATCTGACATGTAAACGGACCGCGTATTCAGATTCGTCTCGTTGTTCTGAGAAACTTTCATGTAGACAACATTTTCATCCGAGGTACAGATTATTTTCTATGATTTTCTGAATTTTAAACGATTTCCTGGATTTCTTTTAATTCGAAATTAAACAACAGATTGCTATGTGTACACATTGAAGTGTACATAGTAGTGGCGTTAGTGGCTGACCGGTGGGGTCTAGTTGACTGTCTAGTCAGCAGTCAACTAAGACTGTTGACTAGTCAAAGGGCCCAGGGGACCCGCACGTCATTGACTGGGTTATCCCAGTCAGCAGTTTGACTGGTCAATGGGACAAGTGGGACCCAGGTGTCATTGACACATATTTTAGCATTTTCTTTTTAAGTGGATATTAAGAGGAGGGGGTCCACCTGCCATAACTTAGATATTTTAAAACTTATTATCTTTCAACTACAAGTGGGTGGGGCACACGTCATTTGCACATTTCACTAATTAAACAAATAAATGAATCTAATGTATTCCTAGACTAATCTAACGCTAGTTAAATAAGCGGGCAGAAGCACATCTAGCTGTGCACGTTCTGCACACACGCACGACAATGGCAAGGCCATGGCCAACAGAAGCATAGAGCAGCAGCGGCAACACAACAGTAGGCAGTAGCAGCAGCAAGCAGCAACGCTACAAGGAGGAGGAGGGAGCAGCAGTAGCTTGTAAGTAGAGGCAAGGAGCAGAGAGCAGTAGCGGCAAGGAGCAGAGCAAACTTGCAAGCAGCAGTAGCTTGTCAACAGTAGCAGCGCATCACGCAGAAGCAGGGCAGCGTCGGCCGCGAGGCCATGCGCGCATGTGGGTGTGGGCAGGGGCGCGTCCGCGCGGCTGGCGCGGGGCTGGGCCACAGCGGGCGCACACGGGACGACCAAGGATGCGGCCGGGGCGAGTAGGGTGTGGCCCGGGCACGATAACGACGGACACCGGGCGCGGCTACGGCGAGCTTCGGCCATGGCGAGCAACGGTGCAGAGGGGCATGGATCGAGACCGGTAAAAGCAGGAATCGGACGAGAGGCTCCCCACGAGCTCGATGGTGAGGTCGGGGGGGGGGGGCGGGGATGGCTCGGAGGCGACGAATCGGAGCGGTGAAGATGACCTACGGCCATGGCGGCTAGCGGGGCTACGGGGACGAAGGGAGTAGAGGAGAGGGGGGACGTGCGGTGCTCACAGGGGAGGCTCACGATGGCCCGGTGGGGGCTTAGTAGTTGCCGTGGGCGCTGGTGTTGAAGAAGACGCTGGCGAGCCGAGGAAGAAGACGACCCGGGGCGGAGGCGTAGGCGGTCCCCGGCGTCTTTGGGCTCGTCGATGAGGCGTAGTCGACGCCGACGGAGAGGGGAGGCATGGTGGCGCAGCGTGGGGGCGGACGGTGGCCGCGGTGAAGACGAAGGACGGCGGCGGGCGTGCTCGGGCAGTGGGAGAAAAGGCGAGCGCGAGCAGGGAGAGAGGGGAGTGGATCTGGGAGGGGCCAAGTGGGAGAGGTGGCAAGGGGGAGGCCGAGGCGTCGCCCTTATCCCCTCGGGGCGGTGCCGACGAGGTGGGTTCGACGGGGACGCGCCCCTGTTCGGGCGCGGTCGGTGGAGTAGTGCGTGGGGAGAGAACACGACAAGGACGGGGGACTGGGCCGACTCGCTGGGGTGGGCTAAAGCCCGGTGGGCAAAAGGGGGGTGGCTTCTCTCTTTTCCTTTATCCTTTCTTTTGCTCTTTTCTTTTTTTACAAAAAAATGTTATGCAATATTTGAGCCGCCAAAAGGAGTTCTGAAAAATTGTGGGACTTGGCCAAATAAATACATTACAATATTGGGCACCTGTCACAACAGTTTGGGAGGAGTTTGAATTGATTTTGGATTTTTCACAAATGGAAAAGCATTTAAAAAATGCTGATTTGGAACTGCTTTAATTCCCAGGGGAAATTAGCTATCTCAAATGATGTTGAATCACTCATGAAATTTAGTTAGTGAATATTTGCAACCCAGCGAACATTTTTGTTTTACTGTTTGGAGAAATAATTTATTTGACTTTATTTTAGATGTTGAATTTGAATTGGTTTTGAATCTAAGTGAGATTAGCAACAGTAACAATGATGACTTGGCATCATTAGTAAGGGATTAATGTAGCTTGATTATCCGGGCGTTACATTACCCAGGCTGATAGGCCCAAAGTTCTTCAAGTCTTTAGCATTAGGAACTTTTGGGATAAGAGTGATAATAACAAAGTTTAAGACTCCTTTTTCCATTTGATTTGATATCAGAGTACAGATAGGGCTTATAACGCCACCCCCCCCCACACACACACACTGACCAAGCACTATCCCACTAGCATGGCATCGACATCTCTTCCTCTGTGGTAGCGGCCAACCCAATCATTGGCACATCAGGAGTGACACCAAGGAAGTCACATAAGGGCCATCTCCATGAGCAAGTCGGAGCGGAACACCGGTGGATGGTCATGCACTCGGCAACGGCGGCGGATGCACAAGACTGCGCAGGCGATGACGGAGGGGATGCGTGGTAGCTGTTGACCCAGCCTACATATGAAACTGATAGTTTTCTGAAATGGTGGCTACATTGACTCTTTGGGGTTGACTGGATGAGCAATCATTAGGTTTTATTATCACTCAAGTGTCCTTGGTCAGCAATGGCAGAACTTCATTGGGGGGGGGGGGGGCATGCCCCCCTGCTCTAGGAAAACTCTTAAGTGTGCCCCTAATATTATAGGCTTGAATATCAAAGATTTCTTAGAGTTCATGCATAACTTATCTTCTTTGCCCCCTCAATAATTTTCATCAAGCTCCTCCACTATTAGTCAGATCGACCTTTATTTTGTGGCAATGGCCTGCATGCCAGACATTACCATGCCAAATTGAATTACAAGCGAGGGACAACGATGGATTTAAGGTTCTAAACTCAGATGTGTCGAGAAAATAATTTTGTGGGACTTGGAGGGAGTAGAGGAGAGGGGGGACGTGCGGGGACGGCTTGAATATCAAGCGGGGACGGCTCGGAGGCGACGAATCGGAGCGGCGAAGATGACCTACGGCCATGGCGGCTAGCGGGGCTACGGGGACGAAGGGAGTAGAGGAGAGGGGGGACGTGCGGTGCTCACAGGGGAGGCTCACGATGGCCCGGTGGGGGCTTAGTAGCTGCCGTGGGCGCCGGTGTTGAAGAAGACGCTGGCGAGCCGAGGAAGAAGACGACCCGGGGCGGAGGCGTAGGCGGTCCCCGGCGTCTTTGGGCTCGTCGATGAGGCGTAGTCGACGCCGGCGGAGAGGGGAGGCATGGTGGCGCAGCGTGGGGGTGGACGGTGGCCGCGGTGACGACGAAGGACGGGGGCGGGCGCGCTCGGGCAGTGGGAGAAAAGGCGAGCGCGAGTAGGGAGAGAGGGGAGTGGATCTGGGAGGGGCCAAGTGGGATAGGTGGCAAGGGGGAGGCCGAGGCGTCGCCCTTATCCCCTCGGGGCGGCGCCGACGAGGTGGGTTCGACGGGGACGCGCCCCTGTTCGGGCGCGGTCGGTGGAGCAGTGCGTGGGGAGAGAACACGACAAGGACGGGGGAGTGGGCCGACTCGCTGGGGTGGGCTAAAGCCCGGTGGGCAAAAGGGGGGTGGCTTCTCTCTTTTCCTTTATCCTTTCTTTTGCTCTTTTCTTTTTTTACAAAAAAATGTTATGCAATATTTGAGCTGCCAAAAGGAGTTCTGAAAAATTGTGGGACTTGGCCAAATAAATACATTACAATATTGGGCACCTGTCACAACAGTTTGGGAGGAGTTTGAATTGATTTTGGATTTTTCACAAATGGAAAAGCATTTAAAAAATGCTGATTTGGAACTGCTTTAATTCCCAGGGGAAATTAGCTATCTCAAATGATGTTGAATCACTCATGAAATTTAGTTAGTGAATATTTGCAACCCAGCGAACATTTTTGTTTTACTGTTTGGAGAAATAATTTATTTGACTTTATTTTAGAAGTTGAATTTGAATTGGTTTTGAATCTAAGTGAGATTAGCAACAGTAACAATGATGACTTGGCATCATTAGTAAGGGATTACTGTAGATTGATTATCCGGGCGTTACATTACCCAGGCTGATAGGCCCAAAGTTCTTCAAGTCTTTAGCATTAGGAACTTTTGGGATAAGAGTGATAATAACAAAGTTTAAGACTTCTTTTTCCATTTGATTTGATATCAGAGTACAGATAGGGCTTATAACGCCACCCCCCCCCCACACACACACACACTGACCAAGCACTATCCCACTAGCATGGCATCGACATCTCTTCCTCTGTGGTAGCGGCCAACCCAGTCATTGGCACATCAGGAGTGACACCAAGGAAGTCACATAAGGGCCATCTCCATGAGCAAGTCGGAGTGGAACACCGGTGGATGGTCATGCACTCGGCAACGGCGGCGGATGCACAAGACTGCGCAGGCGATGACGGAGGGGACGCGTGGTAGCTGTTGACCCAGCCTACATATGAAACTGATAGTTTTCTGAAATGGTGGCTACATTGACTCTTTGGGGTTGACTGGATGAGCAATCATTAGGTTTTATTATCACTCAAGTGTCCTTGGTCAGCAATGGCAGAACTTCATTGGGGGGGGGGGCATGCCCCCCTACTCTAGGAAAACTCTTAAGTGTGCCCCTAATATTATAGGCTTGAATATCAAAGATTTCTTAGAGTTCATGCATAATTTATCTTCTTCGCCCCCTCAATAATTTTCATCAAGCTCCTCCACTATTGGTCAGATCGACCTTTATTTTGTGGCAATGGCCTGCATGCCAGACATTACCATGCCAAACTGAATTACAAGCGAGGGACAACGATGGATTTAAGGTTCTAAACTCAGATGTGTCGAGAAAATAATTTTGTAAAAGAGGGAATTTGTCTGTATGGTTCTAAAGGAGGAAATTTGTACCCCCTTTTACGTTAGCATACACTTTTCATACCTACAGTTGCGCAATTGCTCTATAAAATATATGTAGCGTATTGCTGCATGATGCCTCAAACAATAGGCAACTGTCAATTGACATAATGAGAACGAAAATATCGACGAACAAGAGTAAGAATAGAAGATGTACCTTCCATTTGAAGTGGCAAATGTTCTGCACATTTATCGTATTGAAAAATGCATCCAGAGAGTCTCACCGAACGAAAGGTTCAATACACAAGCGATGTTTCCATTTTCAAAAATGCAAATTGAATAAGAAAAAGTATAAGAATTGATATCACCTAATATAATACATCAGGAATTCTTCTTTAAACGCAGATGTCAATAGTTAAATGGAAAATGGGTTGCTGCATAAAGATAGTAAGAAGCAAGAACAATATCATAACATATAATTTGCATAATCTATTTGCATCTTAGTTTCTCACATTAACTTGGGTTTGTGACTAACTTATTCTTGTCATGGCAAAGTTACCCAATTCTACAGCTAGTAAGACAAAATAATTAAGTGATCCAGCATCCTGTCTCGGATTTGATACAACATACAATAGGCAAAACCTTTCAACTATCAACCTAAGCACCTGGTTCTGAATTAGTTTGACGAAATTACGAGCAATTGACCTGCCTAGAGGCTCCTTGCAAGTTAATCTCAAACTACAACTAGATCGCCGCCGGCGCGCGTTGCTGCGCCCGTCAATTTTGACATTATACTATTAGTGATTGATGCAGTTATATCTAAATGTACTAATTTAATCATCATATAATCACACATTATATTTAACATGCTCACACCTATGAATCGTGTTGTTTGACCCGAAATTTAACTGACGGTGTGTGCGTTTGTGCCTGTTTATTTTTTCACGAGCATGTTAGTTATTGGTGGAATGTGTTAGATGTTAAGAAGGTTGGCAATAGTATGATTTTGTATAAGAATACTCCCTTCTTTTGGGTTTATTGGGCGCTCTTTACTTCATTGACAATATATTTGTATACTTTCAACCATTCCTGCATTAAGCATTTTCTAAAGATCAGACGTTACACTTATACTATTGTACAACACATCAAGATTCAGGTCATAACATAATGAACCTACACTGATTTTAATTGAATAGAAAATGAGGAATACGAGTATCCATATTGTGCAAATTACAGGTCGCTAACATTTTAATTTTATCCAAACTGATTCAACTTACTGGAATCCAATAAGGAATAGAACAATGGCACTAACATTTCATTTCTATATAGAAACAATTCAACTTACTGACACTAACCTTAGTAAAATTAACCGATCCATTCATACAATTAGTTTCCCCATGAAGGCAAAGTAATTAATGTGTGCAACCCAAGTGGAGTCAAACTCATCTCATAGCTCTAGCAGCATGCGTCATGCACAACCAAACTGCATCTTGCAGTCAAGTAGTTGCAGTAACTTCTGATTTACCTGCTCGGACTTTAGCATCCACGCCACACAAATATACTTAACAGGTCAACAATTTTGGGGGTATACATCATGTTCATCCTACGCGGATGCGGTCATAGGTACTGCTCATTTGTTAGACTCAAGTCTGGTCAGCAACTGCCACATGTATTCCATTGTGTTCGCTGCAAAATAAGAAATATCATGAATTCTTAAAAGGCAAAATTGCAAGCTGTGCATTACCTGTAAAGTAGACTATCAAATAGAACAAGGACTAAGTACAAAGACAGAGATAATGTACAGGTTCAGCTTCTCAATCAAATTCACTCCATACAGAGAGATGTACTCCTGTAGCTAACATTCATTCTACATAAGGCCCCATTTAGTATATCTGATCAAATGGCCAGAGCTAATGAACTCGACACCTACTCAAATTCTGCTCCACCGCCTACTCAAATTCCACTCCACCTGCTCCCATTTATTCCTCCCCTCTGTCCATAATTACAATCTTCTCTCCATGTTCCTGACATGAACAATATACTACATAAATATTTGGTGTATGATAAAATGGACTACATCTGCTTGTAGTCTCACATGTTTCAATTTTTTTTACAATATGCCAATGCAGCCCTACACGATAAATTGCATTCTTGTACTACTTCTCTATCCCCAACTTCTAACTCGTCTTTGTTATGTTCAGATAAATGATTTCATGATGACATCCTAATCTAGAGTACATATTTTGCTGTAATACGTAAAGCTGATAAGAATAGAGATTACCCTGAAACCAATTGATGGTTGACCTAAACTGAAGCAAAATCTTGAAAAAAGAAATCAAGCATCAACAACACAGTAGTAGTTGATCAAGAATTCTGTTGACAAATAAAGTGTTCATTGTACCCTCATGTACAAGGTTTTACCTGATTGGTGGGTATTTTAGATGTCCCAATCTGACTGAGGGGTGGATTTTGGTCACCTAAGCTTTGTGCAATATCTCCTCACTAGCGTGAAACAACAGTTACTACCTGCGCGGAATAGGAATCGGAGAGATATTAACATGGGTGGAAGAAGGGATAGTACAGGAAAGGGGCAAAACAAAGACAGAGGCTGACCTAGCCGAGAACTGTGCTGCCAGCGTAAGACAGTGATTCAGTAGAAAAGGAGCAAGGACGGTCATTGAGAGGGACAAGCGAGGGAGCTTATATTATACAGTACAACATAGGTTGGAAAATAGAAAGACACACACCTTCATTAATCGACGTCAACGACCGGCATACATCATCGACCATGAACGACTCTAGAAACTGAAGATTAATTGCCTTCTTCAAATCCCAAAGGATCACACGCGTCAGATGGATCCCCTCATAGACAGATCGCGGGCCTCGGTTGTATCCAAGCATTCGCGCGTCGCCTGCATCACGCTGGGCTGGGTCGAGCCAGTCAACCCTGTAGACCATCCACCTGGCGGCGATCGAACGCATTTTCTTTGGGAGGTTACCTGTCCAAAAGCCATTTCAGATGATGAACCATTGAGAAAAAAACTTGACAGTACGAAGCTCCAGAATCTACTTAAATCAATCGACCAAGACCACCTGTATGACATGAGAGTATATGAGGATATTTTCTTTCAGAGGATATGAGGACAATGTAATTTTTTCATGCAATTTACAGGAAAGATGCCTGAGCATGATGCTGAATAAGATGTTGATGCCGAGTGCAGAGGGTGTGGAAAGACTCGCACGGGTGAAGCATTATATAGTAGCACTAACCATAGGAAACGATTGTAACATTACCAGGCATGAATAGGCCATGACTGCGGGATTCAAGAGAGAGCAAAGCCGTTTCATGCAGACGAGGCATCTGCCATTATCGCCCTCGTCCCCAACTTTCTTTAGCCGCATCGTGCGCCTCGTCGCTTGAGCTCTCAACTGCATCGGCAGGACTCGACCGCATCGTCCGCCTCTTCGCTTCAGCTCTGGACTGCATCGTCTGGACCCGGATCCTGCTCCTCCGGTTGATCCCAGTGCACGGATATACTTGCCTCGGTCCATCACGCACCTCATGTGGACCGAATCGACCGAAGCGGCGGCTGGTCAGTGCGGATCAAATCCGGACCGAATGAATCGGATCCTTTGAGCGCCTGGGATCCGGACTCGATGGATTCGACCGCGTCTCCACTCGGGACAGACCCCGGATGAATTGCCTTCTCTCTGCTCCTACAACCTGGGGTGGATGGATTCGGTGCGGTCGCTCCCGCTGCGGGGGAGCTCCTAACCGGCGCTCTCAGCGCCGGTTCTCATACTGGCGCCCGAGGAGATTCTACTGGGCCGGCCCAGCAAAATTCATTCGCTATAGAGGAAGCGCGAAAAAGACGGCGCAAAAATGGTCCTCAGTGGGAATCGATCTCACGTCGTGACAACAACGAACCAACAAGACCAACCACCTAAGCTACCACGCGATACAGATAAATTACAGGGAAACCCTTTTAAGTACATTTGTACCCCCGCAAACATTTACTGTAGCGCGTCTTTAAAAAAACGTTTACTGTAGCGCTTTGATTTATTTTTTTAAAACATTTTGGAGAAGGTTCACGAATTACAGAAAAGTTCATTTGTTTTGAAAAAAAATAATCGATTTTGAAAAAAGTTCAGGATTTTGAGAAAAATGTCTTATCGATTTTGAAAAATAGTTGACAAAACTTGAGAAAAAAGTTCATACATTTGAAAAAAGTTCATCAAGATTCAAAAAAGGTTCATCGATTCAGAAAAAAAGTTCATCAAGATTCAAAAAAGATTCATCGATTCAGAAAAAAGTTCACCAATTTTGAAAAAGTTCATCAATTTCGAGAAGTAGTTCATGTATTTGAAAAAATTCATCGATTTTGAAAAAGTTTACAAAAAAGTGAAAAAAGTTCATCAAATTTGAAATAATTTCATCGAAAATGAAGAAAACTTCATCAAATCTGAAAAAAAAATTATCGACATTGGAAAAAGTTCATCGAAATTCAAAAAAAGTTCATCAAATTTGAACAAAAGTTCACCGAAATTCAAAAACAGTTCATCGATTTGAAGAAAACGTCCATGTATTTGCAAACCAATTCATCGCACGAAGATGAAGAAAAAAAGAAAACAAAACGTTAAAAAAGAATAACCAAAAAAAAAGGAAAAGGAAAAAAGGGAAAAGGAAGAAGAACAAATAATAGAAGAAAAAGTAAAACGTAACCAGATACCGCCTAGTGGCCGTGTGGTTAGACTAGCGTTCCTTAATGCTGGAGTTAGCTGGTTCGAATCCTAGCGGGTCACCCTTTTTTGCATATTAGACAGAAAAGAAAACACGTTAGATGGGCCGGCCCAGAGCATCATGGGGGTGTGCGCCCGTTTGCGCCCATGCCTATAACGGGCGCCGTTTAGGAAATGCCCCTGCTGCGCCTGGAGTCGATACTTTTTTTCACGCAACCGAATCGGGAGTGTAGGACGCGCTCACAAGCCCAATATTGGAGTCCTTTTGCGCTGTAATGGGCCTGGCGGCTGTCCGAAGGCCCAGTGCACCAGAGGCCTTTGTTTCGGCCTCTGGAGCAGCAGCCCACAGGACAGCTGGGCCAGATTAAACAGAGTGCGGATTAGATTGTGTTACCACGAGATCTGATGGCCAGAATCTCTCAGATCGAGAAATTGGACGGCCTAAAACTCAAATTGCTGTGAGGGCTGGGTTTAGGCTCAGTTTTACTGTCCTTATGGAATGGGCCTGGCGGCTGTCCGAAGGCCCAGTGCACCAGAGGCCTTCGTTTCGGCCTCTGGAGCAGCAGCCCACAGGACAGCTGGGCCAGATTAAACAGAGTGCGGGTTAGATTGTGTTACCACGAGATCTGATGGCCAGAATCTCTCAGATCGAGAAATTGGACGGCCTAAAACTCAAATTGCTGTGAGGGCTGGGTTTAGGCTCAGTTTTACTGTCCTTATGGAATGGGCCTGGCGGCTGTCCGAAGGCCCAGTGCACCAGAGGCCTTCGTTTCGGCCTCTGGAGCAGCAGCCCACAGGACAGCTGGGCCAGATTAAACAGAGTGCGGGTTAGATTGTGTTACCACGAGATCTGATGGCCAGAATCTCTCAGATCGAGAAATTGGACGGCCTAAAACTCAAATTGTTGTGAGGGCTGGGTTTAGGCTCAGTTTTACTGTCCTTAGTTTATCTCTACTACCTAAAAAAATAGTAAGGTTACTTGGCGCAACATGCGACATATATGAGCTTTCATCTCTGGCGCTTGTTAATTTTGTACATGGGCTGCAGCCAAAAGGTGCCACCTCCCGTTCACTAAGTAACTGGCCACCCAATTTTATCTTTATATTTATCTCTACTACCTAAAAGAACAGTAAGGTTTCGTCTCCCCTCTTATGTCATTAGTTTCGTCAAGCCCTCCCGCACTAGCACGCGATTGATTTTTCTTCACGTCCTCCCCACGTTGGTTTTCCACATGGAAACCACTCCTAAAAAAACGACACTAATTGATTTCCCTGCCCTATCCCACTTGTGATTTGTCCTCCGCCAAGCTCCCCGATCTGGCGAACTAGGAGGACGCGCGCTCCCCGTCCTCGACCTCCCGCCAGCAACGCTCCAATGTCACTGTTGCTCGACACCCAAGGATTCACCGTTGCCGCCCGGAGCTATTTCGCGGCATCGAGGAGGGGGTGGGCGAGAGTTCATGTCCTCCCGAGGTCGCCGCCGCCGGGCTCGTATCATTAGGCGAACATGGAGTCGATGCAGCCGCCAGCCACGCCCCGTTCTTCTCCCTCTCCCTCCCAGATCATGCTCCCCTGCCTCTTCCCCCATTCTTGAGGTCAATCGTGATGGACTCCTGATTTCTAAACATATATGTTGCTTGTTGTGCTGCAACCGGTGGGTCGTTGAGGTGGGTTGTGGCAAGGAGCTACTGTGGTAGGGCGCCGATGGCGACGACTCACCTGCATAAACCTCTACCTGACCAACGTCCAGCTCATTTTCACTTGGGAGTAGGTGCTGCGGATTCCATTTGAATTTTCGAGCAATCTCGCCCTTTGCAGCATGCAGCCTTGCAGGTTCATCTACCCATGTCACTATCCCCTGCAACAAGTGACAACTCGGTAATGAGCACCGTTGAGAAAGAAACTTGGAGATACCATATCAACAACTGTGCAGCAGTTCTTGTGGAGGCTAACCCATAATAGTTTACCTTTGAGACTCTCCCTGAAGTGTACAGGAATATTGTGATAGGATGTGTGTGTACTGTAAAAGATTAGACAAGGACAACCGCCTTCATCACATGCAAGGAAGTGAAGAAACTATGGAGAAGTTTAGAGCTAGGACTACATCCACATGGATGCTAAAGAAGTAGTACAATCAGTACCAGACCTACCGGAAGGTCAAAGAGTACTGCTTACAAGCATGCTATGGAGGTGGTGGAGCCGCCAAAACAAGGTAAATGCTGGCGAAAGAAACGGATGGGGGGATATAGTCATGCCACAATTCGTCTTGACATTTCAGTTTTGTGGAGCGCAAGCTCATGCAGCTAGCAGCAGCAAGTGATGACCCACAAGTATAGGGGATCTATTGTAGTCCTTTCGGTAAGTAAGAGTGTCGAACCCAACGAGGAGCAGAAGGAAATGATAAGCGGTTTTCAGCAAGGTATTCTCTGCAAGTACTGAAATAAGTGGTAACAGATAGTTTTGTGATAAGATAATTTGTAACGAGAAACAAGTAACAAAAGTAAATAAAGTGCAGCAAGGTGGCCCAATCCTTTTTGTAGCAAAGGACAAGCCTGGACAAACTGTTATATAGAGAAAAGCGCTCCCGAGGACACATGGGAATATCGTCAAGCTAGTTTTCATCACGTTCATATGATTCGCGTTCGGTACTTTGATAATTTGATATGTGGGTGGACCGGTGCTTGGGTGTTGTTCTTACTTGAACAAGCATCCCACTTATGATTAACCTCTATTGCAAGCATCCGCAACTACAACAAAAGTATTAAGGTAAACCTAACCATAGCATGAAACATATGGATCCAAATCAGCCCCTTACGAAGCAACTCATAACCTAGGGTTTAAGCTTCTATCACTCTAGCAACCCATCATCTACTTATTACTTCCCAATGCCTTCTTCTAGGCCCAAATAATGGTGAAGTGTTATGTAGTCGACGTTCACATAACACCACTAGAGGCTAGACAACATACATCTCATCAAAATATCGAACGAATACCAAATTCACATGACTACTAATAGCAATACTTCTCCCATGTCCTCAGGAACAAACGTAACTACTCACAAAACATATTCATGTTCATAATCAGAGGGGTATTAATATGCATAAAGGATCTGAACATATGATCTTCCACCAAATAAACCAACTAGCATCAACTACAAGGAGTAATCAACACTACTAGCAACCTACTAGTACCAATCCCGGACTTGGAGACAAGAATTGGATACAAGAGATGAACTAGGGTTTTGAGAGGAGATGGTGCTGGTGAAGATGTTGATGGAGATTGCCCTCTCCCGATGAGAGGAGCGTTGGTGATGACGATGGTGATGATTTTCCCCTCCCGGAGGGAAGTGTCCCCGGCAGAACAGCTCTGCCGGAGCCCTAGATTGGTTCCGCCAAGGTTCCGCCTCGTGGCGGCGGAGTTTCGTCCCGAAAGGTTGCTTATGATTTTTTTTCTCGACGAAAGACCTCATATAGCAGAAGATGGCCATCGGAGAGCCAACAAGGGGCCCACGAGGTAGGGGGCGCGCCCTGGGGGGTAGGGCGCGCCCCCCACCCTCGTGGCCAGGTGGGTCCCCCTCTGGTGTACTTCTTCCGCTCAATATTTTTTATTATTTCCAAAAATGACTTTCGTGGAGTTTCAGGACTTTTGGAGTTGTGTAGAATAGGTCTCTAATATTTGCTCCTTTTCCAGCCCAGAATTCTAGCTACCGGCATTCTCCCTCCTTATGTAAACCTTGTAAAATAAGAGAGAATAGGCATAAGTATTGTAACATAACATGTAGTAACAGCACATAATGCAATAAATATCGATATAAAAGCATGATGCAAAATGAACATATCAACTGCCCCAAGCTTAGACCTCGCTTGACCTCAAGCGGAAGCCGATAACGATAAATATGTCCCCATGTTTAGAGGTAGAGGTGTCGATAAAAATAAAATACGGACATGAAGGCATCATGATTATTCTCATAACAACAACATATATAGATATTGTCATATGATTTCTTATGCTCAAGTAATAATCTATTCACAATGCAAAGTACGAATCATAAACTTTATTGAGAACCAACAAACTATAATCCCAGTCATTGAAGCAATTGCCATTTATCATAACATCAGAAAGAGTCTATGTCAGAGCTTTATAGCAAGTCCACATACTCAACTATCATTTAGTCTTTCATAATTGCTAACACTCATGCGATACTTGTGGTTACGGAGTTTCAATCGGACACAGAGAAAGATAGGGGCTTATAGTTTCGCCTCCCAACCTTTTACCTCAAGGGTAATGTCAACAATAATAACTCATGCTCCCTTACATCCAATTAGATATATCTATCGGGATCTTTCCAACACACTGTGCTTGCCAAAGGATAAAATGTAAAAAGGAAAGGTGAAGATCACCATGACTCTTGCATAAAGTAAAAGATAATAATAAAAGATAGGCCCTTTGCAGAGGGAAGCAAAGGTTGCCATGCGCTTTTATGGTTGGATGCACAAAATCTTAATGCGAAAGAACGTCACTTTATATTGCCCCTTGTGATATGAACCTTTATTATGCAGTCCGTCGCTTTTATTTCTTCCACATGACAAGATCGTGTAAAGCTTATTTTCTCCCACACTAATAAGTCATACATATTTAGAGAGCAATTTTTATTGCTTTGCACCGATGACAACTTACTTGAAGGACCTTACTCAATCCATAGGTAGGTATAGTGGACTCTCATGGCAAAACTGGTTTAAGGGTTTTTGGAAGCACAAGTAGTATCTCTACTTGGTGCTAAGAATTTGGCTAGCATGAGGGGGAAAGGCAAGCTCAACATGTTGGATGATCCATGACAACATACTTTATCTCATATATAAGAAAACATAACCCATTACGTTGTCTTCCTTGTCCAATGTCAACTCTTTAGCATGTCATATTTTAATGAGTGCTCCCAATCATAAAAGATGTCTATGATAGTATATTTATATGTGAAACCTATCTTTCCTTATTACTTCCTATTAATTGCAACGATGACCAAAGCTATGTCTGCCAACTCCCAACAACTTTTAATCATCATACTCTTTCTATGTGAAGTCATTACTCTCAATAAGATCAATATGAACTCTTTGTTTCTTTTATTCTCTTCTCTTTTGTTCACTCAAGATCATGGCAAAATAATCCAGCCCTTAACTCAACACTAGTCTTTATTATATATAGCTCACGTACTCGATTACATAGAGAGATCATAAAGCAAAACTCAAAACTATATCATGCCGTAAACTTTATTCTACTAGATCAAGATACTACTAATAGGATCGAACTAAGAAAAATGGTAAAGATAGGAGTGTGATGGTGATACGATACCGGGGCACCTCCCCCAAGCTTGGCAGTTGCCAAGGGGAGTGCCCATACCCATGTGATTATGTCTCCTTTGCTGGTGAAGAGGATGGTGGTGATGTTGATTTAGTTGATGGCATAGGCTTCTCCCTTAATTTGTGCTTGAGGACAGAATTTTGGTCCCTCAAATCATCAATCTCCCGCTCCAGGGTTAATATCTTTTTGCATTGGTCCTACTTATTTTCCTGCAAGAGACGAAAAGGGATAAACTCGATCTTTAGTTTCTTTGCCCTATCAAGGAGACTTGAGTTTTTGAACTCCACATGCATGTCCCCAGGTTGAGGTAATGGGGCTTCATCTTCATCTGAGCTCGTCTCCTCCTTCCCCTTGGGTTCATAGTCCTCTTCTTCCTCCGTAGTCCAACCATCGTGCTCCACATCTCCATACACCTTAGGATTTGCAAGCACTAGTGCAGAACCGGGCAATAGCACCGGTTCGTAAGGCCCTTTAGTGCCGGTTCCGTAACCGGCACTAAAGTGTGGGCACTAAAGGCCCCCCCTTTAGTACCGGTTCAGCACGAACCGGTGCTAAAGGGAAACCACGTGGCACGAGCCATCTCCGGGGGCCGGGAGCCCTTTAGTACCGGTTGGTAACACTAACCGGTACTAAATGTTTTTGATTTATTTTTTATTTTTCAATTAAATTTGTGTTATCAATTTAATTTAGGATTGTTTTACATTATAATGAGTTGTAGCCGTCATCATCATCATCATCATCATCATCATCATCGCATATTAATAAATAAATAAACTCTAGCTAGCTAAAAATCATCGTAGTCGTCTAATTATACCACTATTTAATCATCATAGTCATTACCGCTAGCTATCTAATCATCACCAACACTGGCTAGCTTAAAGAGGAAACATTCACTTTGTAACAGAAGCAAAGATATCATCGAGTTCAACATAATCATCACCAACATCGAAGTTCAGGACACGGACATGAGACAAGTACTAATTAATTAAGAGCATGAACTAGTAGCTAGCTACTCCTGCTGCTCCCTCTCAGGTAGAATAGCATAGAACATGTATAGCTCTCCTGATTCATCATACTGGAGCATGCAGATGAATCTGTCTCCTAATCTTGGGTTGCGCTTCTCCTTGCTGCCCCCTAGTACTTCTCTGCGATCGTTAACAATTTTGCTCCAATCTTTCACTATTAAGCATTCTTCGCTTTCAGAAATCCTGAATGCACTCATGTGCAATGTAGGATATCTTGGTCATAAGCTAACCATTGACATGTCACCTTTAGTCTCGATCCACTGAGGCACAACTGTCATTGGAAGTCCCTGTTGAAGAACATCGTATAGTAATTAATATACTAAGCAATGAATGTTTAGCTTCAAAAATAATGTATGCAAAAGATGCACTAATTAAGGACAAATAGTTAAAATCTTACCATCTTTCTATTATAGATGTGACCGTAGTTCAATACAATCACCATTGGTCGCACGTTTTGAGTACTAACATTTCTAAGTTCAGGAAAAAAATTTGTCTTGACAGTATTAAGATCCTCAAGCCATGAAACGTAATGACTTATCTCCTCGTAGTTTAGTTGAGCCCCGGGGCAGTAGTAGGTCCTGTCTACCAAGCGCCGGACATGTTTGCTTGAACCGAAATAAGCTGACAATACAAATTAGTTGTCAACTATTTTTGAATAAATTGTATCAAAGACATAAACATATGCATGCATGGTTGAGAAAAACTCACATAATGGTAGAACTGGAGGCGTTTGCACATGGACCCAGATGTCTATATTACCTTCAATATTATCTTCCGGACGAATATCAAAGGTGATAACCATATCAGGCTCAAATGCATAAGCCTCGCATAGTGCTTGCCAAGTTTTGCATTCAAAATGGGTGTATGTGTCTCCATTATATAATTTGACGTTGAAAGTATACCCATGCTCCGTCTTCAAGTAAACTCTCTTTACCTCCATATCATCTATAGCACTAAAACCTATCTTATCCAAGACAAAAATTCTTGCATGGCAGGGGATGCGCTAGTAGAATAGTGAAAATTTAAAATTATAAGTTGAAGCAAATGAAGCATAAGTTTTGCATTCAAATAATAATTGCCAAAGTGACTTACTGTATCAACTTCGAATGTCTCATCCAGCTTGATGCTGAAGCGCCTACCATCAACAAGGAAATTTCTGTCGCACAGCCCGCGCTGGTCTTCACAGTGTTCGCACATAATGAAATCTTTTTCGTCGTCAGATGACATTTCCTATGTTCATATAGGTGAAACATTAAACACCTATTATTATCTAACATTAATTAATATCGAGCCAAATATATATTCATCTAACATTTGACATTAATATATCTAACTATATTCATATGTAACAATTGACATTACTATATATTTAACTTTTCTATCTAATTCATCTAACATTCGACATTAATCTAACATTTATATAAACTCAAAATATATAAAAAATTAAATAAACAAAAAAATGCATTAACAAATAATATTTTACTTAGATCATCAAATCTCAGATACCTAAATTTTCTTACTAAAAATAAACTAGTTATATTAATTATTGAACTAGTTTAAATCACATATACCTAAATAAACTAGTTCGACAATTTTCTTACTAAAAATAAACTAGTTATATTAATTATTCAACTAGTTCAAATCTCTAGTTCGACAATTTTCTATGTAGCTAGCTAATTCATCTAACATTCGACATTAATCTAACATTCGATCATCTAATTAACTTTTCTAAAAAACAGAAAATAAGTAAAAAAATGTGTGTGTGTATGTGTGTGTGTGTACGTATATATGTGTGTACGTACGTGTGTGTGTATGTGTGTACGTATATATGTGTGTGTATGTGTGTGTGTGCGGCCCCGTATGCCGCCGCCCCGTACGTACGAGTGGGGGCGCCGGCGTACGGGGCGGGGGCGGCGGCGTATGGGGCAGAGGCGCCGGCGTACGGGCCGGCCGGGTGCGACAACGACGGACGGCGGCGCGGCGGGTACGCGAGGAGAGCGAGAGACGTACGTACGGGACCGCGGCGCGGGACGACGACGGACGGCGCCGCGAGACGGCGACGACGACGGGCGGCGGCGGGGACGACGCGACGACGACGACGTACGGACGACGGGCGAGAGGTTGAGACGAAAGAAGTGGGGAGATCTAACTGAATTTTCGTAAGTGCTATATATATAGGATAGGCCTTTAGTACCGGTTGGAGCGACCAACCGGCACTAAAGGCCTATTTTGGCCAGGCCAAGAGGCGGGAAGAGCAGGCCTTTAGTACCGGTTGGTGGCTCCAACCGGTACTAAAGGGTGGTCTTTAGTACCGGTTGGAGCCACCAACCGGTACTAAAGGCCTCGCGCTGCCACCCCAAAGTTTAGTCCCACCTCGCCAGGCGAAGGGCAGCCGCACTGGTTTATAAACCCAGCCGCGGGTACCTCTTCGAACTCCTCTATATAGTAGGCTTGTGGGCCTAAATTCTGCGCACTGCCCTGTGAGTCTGCTGGGTCTTTAAGGCCTGTAATTGCACGCCCGTGGCCTAGCAGGCCCACAGGGCAGCGCCCCAATTTTTTTATAGTTTTTTTCTTTTCTGCTTTATTTTCTTCTATTTATTTCTGCGTAGTTTTTTGTATAGTTTTTTCTTTTCTGTTATATTTATTTTCTTCTATTTATTTGTGAGTAGTTTTTCATCTAGTTTGCCAAAATTCAACATTTTCAGAGTTCATTTTGTAGTGATTTTCAATTTCAGGGTCATTTTGTAAACGATTGAAAAATAGAAAATATAATTTTTTTCTTTTCTGCTTTATTTTTTCTTCTATTTATTTCTGAGTAGTTTTTTCTTTTCTGCTATATTTATTTTGTTCTATTTATTTCTGAGTAGTTTTTTTATATAGTTTTTTTCTTTTCTGCTATTTTTTCTTTTCTGCAAAACTTGATGGTCAAAGTCTGGAGTTATAACCAAAGTTTTAAAAAAATAAATGCCGACGTGCAATTAGTTTTTGCCATAACAGAAGAAGTCCGGAGTTGTAATAAGTTATTAAAAATAAAAAAGAGGTGCAATGCTCGTTAATTTGCTTCAAGCTTTTCGTAATAGTGTAAACTGCACTGCGCATAGCTCCGTGCAATCTACCATATTCCTGAAGGCTTGAAGCTAAGCAACGTGAGTATTGAGCCTCTTATTCATCGTCTCTGCACTCAGGGCTTATAAACCGCTCCTAGTCCCTCTCTCTTGGCGAGGTGGGACTAAAAAACAACTTACTAAGCAATTGTAGTACTGGTCACCCTTTAGTACCGGTTGGAGCCACCAACCGGTACTAAAGGTGGTGCGCTGCATGCACAAAATTTAGTGTCATTTAGCTCAAAACATATCATTAAATGCATGAAAAATATCAAATGAAGGCAGAAATGGTTGAAAGTTGATGGCGTCGCTTTGAATGGTGCATACTGAATGCACAAAAAGTCTGGAGTTGTAATAAGTTTAAAAAAATGAAATGCCTTTGTAACAGATGAGTTTAATTTCGTCAGAAACCTGAATACTTCGAAAGAGATTGTCCAGTTTGTAAACGAAGTGCATCCAGTTTTTGCCGTAACCCTCTCTACTTTTTTAAACAATCTATGTGGGTGAAATGATGATACCATGCCAAGTTTCAACTTTTTCAGAGTTCATTTGTAGTGCTTTTCAATTTCCAGGTCATTTAGTTCTCAAAACAAATCATTGAATGCATGAAAAATAGCAAATGAAGGTAGAAATGGTTGAAAGTTGATGGCGTCACTTTGAATGGTGCATACTGAATGCAAAAGATATAAGAGCATTTAGATCATGATCTTATATTTTTTTACAGTCTAAATTGTCAATATGATCTTATAACATCAAAAAAATACTTTGATCATCAATGATCTTTGTGTGTACAATCTGAATTGTCAATATGA
The DNA here is from genome assembly GCF_056163025.1 of Triticum urartu. Classification (NCBI taxonomy): domain Eukaryota; kingdom Viridiplantae; phylum Streptophyta; class Magnoliopsida; order Poales; family Poaceae; genus Triticum; species Triticum urartu. The sequence goes on along the minus strand of NC_141874.1, from coordinate 653,200,381 downwards.
GTCATCAACGATTTTTAAACCGATGAAGACTCATATTGCGGCCACAAATTCTACACATCTCAATGAAGACCAAGTGCTTGTGATAGTTTGAGAAATAACATATTTAAGGTGCTAAAAGGCTTGTTAGGGGAGCGAGGTGGGACTAAAAACAGCCTGCTATAACCTCATTAGTACCGGTTCGTGGTACGAACCGGCACTAAATGGTGATGGTGGGGCCATAGCCTGACCGCAGGCTGACACAGCCTCTTTAGTACCGGTTCGTGGCACGAACCGGTACTAAAGGTTCGCCACGAACCGGTGCTATTGATCGCCGCCAGGAACCGGCACTATTGTACACATTAGTGCCGGCTCAAATTCAAACCGACACTAATGTGCTTCACGTTTGACCCTTTTTCTACTAGTGAAGGTAATCATCCACATAACTTTCTCCTTCCGAATCCTGGGATGACATGTTGATCTAATCTACAGCAGGACAGCTCGAAACGAAAACAGAGGATAATTGCATGATACATGAGTCAAAGCCTTCGGGAGAATATATAATGAATTTTACCGACCAAAATACGTATCGTGCAAGAAAACGGAGTCCGGAGGGCACACGAGGTGCCCACGAGGTAGGGGGCGCGCCCAAGGGGGTAGGGCGCGCCCTCCACCCTCGTGGGGCCCTCGTGTCCTTCCCGGACTGCTTCTTATTTTTCTATTTTTCTAAATATTCCAAAACGGAGAAATATTGCCTTAAAAAGTGTTTTGGAGTCGGTTTACTTACCGTACCACATACCTATTCCTTTCCGGGTCTGAAACATTCTGGAAAGTGTCCCTTATGTATTCCTCCGGGGTTACGGTTTCAATAACATTGGTTTCAACATTTATAGGATTACCTGAGATATAATGTTTGATTCTTTGACCGTTCACCACCTTCGGATTTGTGCCTTCGAAGTTGTTTATTTTTATGGCACCGGAACGATAAACCTCCTCGATAGCGTAAGGGCCTTCCCATTTAGAGAGAAGTTTTCCTGCAACAAATCTTAAATGAGAGTTGTATAGCAATACATAATCACCTACGTTAAACTCACGCTTTTGTATCCTTTTATCATGCCATATTTTGACTTTTTCTTTAAACAACTTGGCATTTTCATAAGCTTGGGTTCTCCATTCATCAAGTGAGCTAATATCAAATAACCTCTTCTCACCGGCAAGTTTGAAATCATAGTTGAGCTCTTTAATAGCCCAATATGCCTTATGTTCTAGTTCGAGAGGTAAGTGACATGCTTTTCCATAAACCATTTTATACGGAGACATACCCATAGGATTTTTATATGCAGTTCTATAGGACCATAATGCATCATCAAGTTTCTGGGACCAATTCTTTCTATATCTATTGACAGTCTTTTGCCAAATTAATTTGAGCTCTCTATTACTCAATTCTACTTGACCACTAGACCGTGGGTGATAAGGAGATGCAATTCTATGATTAACATCATACTTAGCAAGCATTTTATGGAAAGCACCATGAATAAAATGTGAACCATCGTCAGTCATTAAATATCTAGGGACTCCAAACTTCCTTAAGCATTTTAATAGAAGTGTTATGATCAGCACTACTAGTTGGAATAGCTTCTACCCACTTAGTAACGTAATCAACAGCAACTAAAATATGTGTATATCCATTAGAGGCAGGAAAAGGTCCCATATAATCAAAGCCCCAAACATCAAATGGTTCAATAACAAGTGAATAATTCATAGGCATTTCTTAACGTCTACTAATATTACCAATTCTTTGACATTCATCACAAGATAAGACAAACTTACGGGCATCCTTGAAGAGAGTAGGCCAATAAAAACTGGATTGCAATACCTTATGTGTAGTTCTATCTCCAGCGTGGTGTCCTCCATAAGCTTCGGAGTGACACATGTGTAGGATATGTTCCTATTCATGCTCAGGTACACAACGTCTAATAACACCATCTACTCCTTTATAAAGATGTGGGTCATCCCAAAAGTAATGTCTCAAATCATAGAAGAACTTTTTCTTTTGCTGGTATGTGAAACTAGGTGGTATAAATTTAGCAACAATGTAATTAGCATAATCAGCATACCATGGAGTACTACGAGAAGTATTTATGCCATTTAATTGCTCATCAGGAGAGCTATCATCAATAGGTAGTGGGTCATCAAGAACATTTCTATACCTACTAATAAAGCAAGGTGCGTTTCTATGATTTTTTAATCCGTTCACTGATGAAAAGTTTGTTTTTAATTTTACCCAAGGTGGTACTAAATTTTTGTGCATTCATCTGCTACAAAAGAAAAATCGTTTATCTAGGGTTTCGTACCTGGGCCGCTCGCTGAGGCCCAGCGAAGCCAAACCTCTTATTTTCCAGCCCACACAGCTGGCAGAACCCTATATGCCGCACCGAGCATCAAATACCCACAACTTCGCACAGATCGCCCAATAATGGGTCGGCCAATTTTCGTTTTATACTGTGTGTTATCTTTTTTCTGTTATTTCTCTTTTTTTCCTATATCTTTTTTACTTTTTTTCCTTCCAAGTTTAATTTCGTTTTTTCCTTTTTTAGTACATTCAACATTTTCAAAAAACCTCAGAATTTAATTTTTTTTGAGTTTTCGATAAATGTTCCAAATTCTAAAACAGTTTCTGTTTGGAAAATGTTCATAACTTTTTTTCTTTCTGAATTTTTGTTTCAAAAAAAACAAATGTTTCCAATTTTTGATTTTTTTCCACAATTATTCATAATTGGCAATATTTCTTATTGCATTTGAAAAAATGTTTCAAATTTGATTTTTTTGTTTTAGTGAAATGTTTATGAAATTAAAATAATTTATTAATTAAAAAAACATTTTCAAAATTGTTCTCAATGTTCAACACATTTTACGATTTAAAAAAGTGTTCACTAATTCAAAAAATGTTCAGGTTATTATAAAAGGTTAATGTTTTCAGAATTATTTTTTCAATTTCAAAATATATTCCAATTTATAATTTTGTTCATCTTTTTCAGAAATATTTAGCATTTTCAAAAAGTTGTTTGGAATTTGAAAACAAATTCATGTTTCAAGGAATATACGCAATTTCATTCTTATTTTTTTAAAATAAGTTCGAAAAAATGAAAAAATATCTAAAAACTAACGCTTCATTATGTTCTTAAATATTCGCGCTGGCCATTGGTTATTAGGACATGTTTCTTCAACTAGCTAGTAGCACGTCGTCAGGTCTTTGATTTATGTGCTGCAATTAGTAATACACAGTTACGTCTTGATAGGAGAAGCCGACCAACTCCACCACACGATCAAGATCTCGTACGCCAAACATGACCTGCGAGACGATCGCAGCTCCTACCTCCGTCGGCCACCGTTGCGGAGACTGTTTTTGGAGGACACATCATTTCTCTCCCGTTACTTCTTGTAATAAATATCTCTCCCGTTGCAAAGCACGGGCATATGTGCTAGTTCTAACCTATGTTGTCTGCAACGGGGTTCTCAGCTCCCTTTCTATCAACAATATGCAAATCAAATTCTTGTAGCAAGAGAACCCATCTAATAAGTCTAGGTTTAGCATCTTTCTTTTCCATAAGATATTTAATAGCAGCATGATTCGTGTGAATAGTTACTTTAGAATCAACAATATAAGGTCTGAACTTATCACAAGCAAATACAACTGCTAAGAATTCTTTTTTCAGTAGTAGCATAATTTCTCTGAGCATCGTCTAGAGTTTTACTAGCATATTGGATAACATTTAATTTCTTATCAACTCTTTGCCCTAGAACAACACCTACATCATAATCACTAGCATCACACATAATTTCAAAGGGTAAATTCCAATCAGCTGGCTGAACAATAGGTGCAGAGATCAATGCTTTCTTAAGTATTTCAGATGCTTCTGCACAATCATCATCAAAGACAAATGGTATATCTTTTTGTAATAAATTGGTCAGAGGCCGAGAAATTTTTGAGAAGTCCTTAATGAACCTCCTATAAAAACCGGCGTGACCAAGGAAACTTCTTATACCTTTGATGTCCTTGGGACATGGCATCTTTTCAATAGCATCAACCTTGGCTTTATCAACTTCAATACCTCTTTCAGAAACTTTATGCCCCAAGACAATACCTTCATTAACCATCAAGTGGCACTTTTCCCAATTCAATACAAGATTAGTTTCTTCACATCTCTGCAAAACTCGATCAAGGTTGCTCAAGCAATCATCAAAAGAAGATCCGTAGACGGAGAAGTCATCCATGAAAACCTCACAGATCTCTTCACAAAAGTCAGAGAATATAGCCATCATGCATCTTCGAAAGGTAGCGGGTGCATTACATAAACCAAAAGGCATACGTCTATAAGCAAAAGTACCAAAAGGGCAAGTAAAATTAGTCTTTGATTGATCATTGGCTAACACAGGTATTTGAGAGAAACCGGAATAACCAGCTAGAAAGCAAAAATGTGTATGTTTGGATAATCTTTCTAGCATTTGATCGATAAAAGGTAAGGGGTAATGATATTTTTTAGTAGCCTTATTTAATTTGCAGAAATCAATTACCATCCTATAACCTGTAATAATTCTTTGTGGAATCAATTCATCTTTATCATTAGGGACAACAATGATACCTCCCTTCTTAGGGACACAATTAACATGACTTACCCACTGAATATCAACAACGAGATAAATTATACCTGCCTCAAGGAGCTTTAGTATTTCCTTTCTTACCACTTCTTTCATTTTAGGATTCAGCCGTCGTTGATGATCAATAACTGGTTTGGCATCTTTCTCCAAATTTATTTTATGTTGACATAGAGTGGGACTAATGCCCTTAAGATCATCAAGAGTATATCCAATAGCAGCACGGTGCTTCTTCAGAGTTTTCAATAATCTCTCTTCTTCATGCTCTGAAAGGTTAGCACTGATAATAACAGGATATATCTTCTTTTCATCAAGATAAGCATATTTAAAAGTATCAGGCAACGGTTTAAGCTCAAACACGGGATCACCCTTGGGTGGAGGGGGATCCCCTAGGATTTCAACAGGCAAATTGTGTTTTAGAATAGGTTCCTGTTTAAAGAATACCTCATCTATTTCCCTTCTTTCATTCATAAACATATCATTTTCATGGTCGAGCAAATATTGTTCTAAAGGATCACTAGGAGGTACGGCAATAAAAGCAAGACCAATAATTTCATCCTTACTAGGCAATTCTTCTTCACGGTGTTGTCTACTAAATTTAGAGAAATTAAACTCATGAGACATATCACCCACACCAATAGTAACAAAATTCTTTTTGCATTCTATTCTAGCATTGACAGTGTTCAAGAAGGGTCTACCAAATATAATGGGACAAAAGCTATCTTGTGGGGAACCAAGAACAAGAAAATCAGCAGGATATTTAGTTTTCCCACACAAGACTTCAACATCTCTAACAATTCCCATTGGTGAAATAGTATCTCTATTGGCAAGTTTAATTGTGACATCAATATCTTCTATCTCAGCGGGTGCAATATCATGCATAATTTCTTTATATAAGTCATAAGGTATTGCACTAACACTAGCACCCATATCACATAAGCCATGATAACAATGATCTCCTATTTTAAAAGAAATAACAGGCATGCCTACCACATGTCTATGTTTATCTTTAGCACAAGGTTTGGCAATTCTAGCAGTTTCACCGCAGAAATAAATAACATGCCCATCAATATTATCAGCCAAGAGATCTTTAATAATAGCAATATTAGGATCAACTTCGACTTGCTTAGGAGGTGTATAAGTTCTAATATTCTTTTACGAACCACAGTTGAAGCTTTAGCATGATCCTTTATTCTAACAGGGAAAGGTGGTTTCTCAACATAAGAAGTAGGAACAATAGGATCATTATAAGTGACAGTCTTTTCTTCAACTTTAATAGGTGCAGCTACTTTTAATTCTATGGGAGGATGATATTTAAACCACTTCTCCTTGGGGGGATCAACATAAGTAGCAAAAGATTCACAGAATGAAGCTACTATCTCAGAGTCAAGTCCATACTTAGTGCTAAATTTACAGAAAAACATCGGTATCCATAAAAGATTTAACACAATCAAACTTAGGTGTCATACCTGACTCCTTACCTTTGTCGAGATCCCAATCTTCAGAGTTGCGTTTAATTCTATCCAATAAATTTCATTTGAATTCAATAGTCTTCATCATAAAAGAGCCAGCACAAGAAGTATCGAGCATGGATTGATTATTATGAGAAAGCCAAGCATAAAATTTTTGAAGAATTATTTCTCTTGAGAGCTCATGATTGGGGCATGAATATAACATTGATTTAAGCCTCCCCCAAGCTTGAGCGATGCTTTCTTCTTCACGAGGCCAAAAATTATATATATAATTGCGATCACGATGAACAAGATGCATAGGATAATACTTCTGATGAAATTCCAATTTCATTCGTTATAGTTCCATTACTTCGTATCATCACACAGCTTATACCATGTCGATGCATCTCCCTTCAAAGATAAAGGGAAGACCTTCTTCTTAACACATCATCGGGTATACCTGCAAGCTTAAACAATCCACAAACTTCATCCACATATATTAGGTGCTCATCAGGATGCTTCGTTCCATCTCCTGCAAAAGGATTATCTAGCAGTTTTTCTAACATACCCGAAGGAACTTCAAAGGGAATATTTTCATTTTCAGTAAGTTCAGTAGGTTGAGGAGCAACTATTTGTCTACTGGTCGAGGTGAAGATACCCCGAACAAGCCCCTCAGAGGATTACTTTCCATAGTAACAAGTGTCAGTAAATTTCAGCACACTATATAAATTTTTCCTTACCAAATTCCACCTACCAAAGGCGCTTCACTCCCCGGTAACGGCGCCAGAAAAGAGTCTTGATGACCCACAAGAATAGGGGATCTATCGTAGTCCTTTCGATAAGTAAGAGTGTCGAACCCAATGAAGAGCAGAAGGAAATGACAAGCAGTTTTCAGCAAGGTATTCTCTGCAAGTACTGAAATAAGTGGTAACGGATAGTTTTGTGATAAGATAATTTATAATGAGCAACAAGTAAAAAAAGTAAATAAAGTGCAGCAAGGTGGCCCAATCCTTTTTGTAGCAAAGGACAAGCCTGGACAAACTCTTATATAGAGAAAAATGCTCCTGAGGACACCTGGGAATATTGTCAAGCTAGTTTTCATCACGTTCATATGATTCGCGTTCGGTACTTTGATAATTTGATATGTGGGTGGACCAATGCTCGGGTGCTGTTCTTACTTGAACAAGCATCCCACTTATCATTAACCTCTATTGCAAGCATCCGCAACTACAACAAAAGTATTAAGGTAAACCTCACCATAGCATGAAACATATTGATCCAAATCAGCCCCTTACGAAGCAACGCATAAACTAGGGTTTAAGCTTCTGTCACTCTAGCAACCCATCATCTACTTATTACTTCCCAATGCCTTCCTCTAGGCCCAAATAATGGTGAAGTGTTATGCATAACACCACTAGAGGCTAGACAACATACATCTCATCAAAATATCGAACGAATACCAAATTCACATGACTACTAATAGCACTTCTCCCTATCCTCAGGAACAAACGTAACTACTCACAAAGCATATTAATGTTCATAATCAGAGGGGTATTAATATGCATAAAGGATCTGAACATATGATCTTCCACCAAATAAACCAACTAGCATCAACTACAAGGAGTAATCAACACTACTAGCAACCTACTAGTACCAATCTCGGACTTGGAGACAAGAATTGGATACAAGAGATGAACTAGGATTTTGAGAGGAGATGGTGCTGGTGAAGATGTTGATGGAGATTGCCCTCTCCCGATGAGAGGAGCGTTGGTGATGAAGATGGTGATGATTTCCCCCTCCCGGAGGGAAGTGTCCCTGGCAGAATAGCTCTGCCAGAGCCCTAGATTGGTTCCGCCAAGGTTCCGCCTCGTGACGGCGGAGTTTCGTCCCGAAAGGTTGCTTATGATTTTTTTCTCGACGAAAGACCTCATATAGCAGAAGATGGCCATCGGAGAGCCAACAGGGGGCCCACGAGGCAGCGGCGCGCCCTGGGGGGTAGGGCGTGCCCCCACCCTCGTGGCCAGGTGGGTCCCCCTCTGGTGTACTTCTTCCGCTCAATATTTTTTATTATTTCCAAAAATGACTTCCGTGGAGTTTCATGACTTTTGGAGTTGTGTAGAATAGGTCTCTAATAGTTGCTCCTTTTCCAGCCCAGAATTCCAGCTGCCGGCATTCTCCCTCCTTATGTAAACCTTGTAAAATAAGAGAGAATAGGCATAACTATTGTAACATAACGTGTAGTAACAGCCCATAATGCAATAAATATCATTATAAAAGCATGATGCAAAATGGACGTATCAGCAAGCTAGCAACACAGTTCCTTCTCCGAATCTTATCCTGTCCACAGGTAATTTTCTTTGATTCATTCCCAATTTATTTCCTTAAATTTTACTTAGGTGATTGTTTATTGTCTATGTTACCATCAATAAATTATGGAAGATCATGTTCGGTGATCTTGTTGCTTGCAGGTTATGAAAAGGCACAATTGTTTAACAAAAGTTCTCAGTTGGTAGCATAAATAGTTCACTTAATTGTGTTTATAGTTCAGTGTATGTAGCCATCAACCATGCAATGCTGGTTATTCAATAATGTACTGAGTACTGATTATGTCTACTATAATACTACCTCTATAAACTAATATAAAACAATTTAGATCACTAATCTAAAACGTCTTATATTAGTTTACACAGGGAGTGGTATATAAGTGGTTCAGAATTTGTAGTGTCCTTTAGCTTGGCCCGCCCGGCTTTTTGTTTGTAGCTCCTCCACTAAGTTACATTTTTTATTTATGTATACAAATGCTTACTGTTCGAGTAGTATCATAAGCATATGATCAGGAGATTAGCTAGCCTGAGATTGGCTCCTTAGGTCCATCAGTTTTTGGGGCCTTCTTTTCTGGTGGCTCAAAGGCAACGGAGGTGATGTCAATCTGTAGTTTACTTCAAACGGTTGCATGTCATGTAATAGAGAAAAACTACTTTTTACTGCTTCGTCACCATGGACTAATTGTGTTATTCTATACTCCGTATGCTGAAAAGCAAGTAAAACACACGCTTTGATGTGTGTTCAAAATTATATATTTTTCTTCAAATCATGGTGTGTAATAATATATTTGCAGGAAATGAATAATGTTGATATCTTGGATGAAAGCTAACATGATAATTTGTGTTCTCTTTACAGGAATTAGATAGACATGTAGTCTCAGATGCTTAGTTGATGAACTTTTTTGTTATATACATGTGATATTTAGACAAACCCAAATATCCCTTTTTCCTTACATGCTGCGTATAATGAGTCTTTTGATTTATTTTGAAGAATGGTATTTGTGACTCAAAGAACACACCATATCGATGGAGGTGTCGAGCATGGGTTTGTAGGTGGAGACAGTGGGGAGGAAGAACAAGAATAAGAAAGAAAAAACTGATTTGGCAGTAGAAAGGTTGCAAATGTCACTTGAAGTGCATTAGAACTTAATTGTGTATGTTCGACATGAATAGTAATGAGCAACTAGAATGTGTGTGCCCTCATGCAACGCATGGGCATTCACCTAGCCCCTTGAGGGAGTCCTGGCTTAGGGGGTGTTCGGATAGCCGAACTATACCTTCAGCCGGACTCCAGGACTATGAAGATACAAGATTGAAGACTTCGTCCCGTGTCCGGATGGGACTTTCCTTGGCGTGGAAGGCAAGCTTGGCGATGCGGATATTCAAGATCTCCTACCATTGTAACCGACTCTGTGTAACCCTAACCCTATCCGGTGTCTATATAAACCGGAGGGTTCTAGTCCGTAGGACATCTACTCCATATACAACAATCATACCATAGACTAGATTCTAGGGTTTAGCCTCCTTGATCTCGTGGTAGATCTACTCTTGTACTACCCATACCATCAATATTAATCAAGCAGGAGTAGGGTTTTACCTCCATCGAGAGGGCCCGAACCTGGGTAAAAACATCGCGTCCCTTGTCTCCTGTTACCATCCGGCCTAGACGCACAGTTCGGGACCCCCTACCCGAGATCTGCCGGTTTTGACACCGACATTGGTGGTTTCATTGAGAGTTCCTCTGTGTCGTCACTTTCGGGCTTGGTGGCTCCTTTGATCATCAACAACGATGTGGTCCAGGGTGAGACTTTTCTCCCCGGATAGATCTTCGTCTTCGGCGGCTTCGCACTGCGGGCCAATTCGCTTGGCCACCTGGAGCAGATCGAAAGGTACGCCCCCGGCCATCAGGTCAGGTTTGGAAGCCTAAACTACACGGCAGACATCCACGGAGATTTGATCTTCGACGAATTCGAGCCACTGCCAAGCGCGCCGCACTGTCTCGTGGGGCATGATCTAGCTCTGCCGCCGAACAGTGCCCTGGAGGCCGCAAACGCTCCGGTTCCGACCCTTAATTCGGAGCCTGCTGCGCCAATCGAGGATGAGCGGTTGGATGTCACCTCAGCGGCTGCGATCTCAAAGGCGATCGAGACGAACGCCAGTCCCGCACTCCGCATGACCTGTGACTCCGAGGGTCCGGACTCCTCTCCGGACTCCGAACCCCCCGCGCCCCTGCTGATCGAATCCGATTGGGCGCCGATAATGGAGTTCACCGCTGCGGACATCTTTCAGCACTCACCTTTTGGCGACATCCTGAATTCTCTCAAGTCTCTCTCTCTTTATCAAGAAATTCAAAGCCCACCCACCACCCACTTGGTAGCCACTGTCGACAATTTAAACGACGTGCTCAACTTCGACTCCGCAGACATCGACAGCATGGACGACGATGCAGGAGATACGGATGAACCAACGCCCATAGGGCATTGGACAGCCACCTCATCTCACGATGTGTACATGGTGGATACCCCTAAAGGAAGCGACAACGAGGAAAAGGGGTATGGAACGGGAGATCGACCCCCCGAAAAGCAATCAAAGCGTCGACGTAAACGCCGACCCAAGCCCCGCCTCGATAAAGACCCAGCCATAGAGCAGGATGAGCCGGTAGACGACGAGCAGGCCTTAGAGCAACCGTCCGAATAGGGCAACACGGATAGAGAAACCGGACATCCCTCCCCCGGCGAAAACGGCATCCCGGATGACCTTACGCCGTACAAACCCACGAAACAGAAGAATCTCCACAAGAGGCTCATTGCAACAGCACGCAGCCTGAAAAAGCAGAAGCGGAATCTAAAAACAGCGGAAGATGCACTCAGGATCAGATGGAGCAAAGTAATCAATACCGCAGATAAATATGGTGACAGTCGCCGCACTAAAAGCTATCCGAAGAGAAAGCTACTGCCTGTATTCGACGAAGAGGCCCTAGAGCCCTCGCATTCAAAAAATAAGAAAGCCACACGGTCGGATAGACGACCCCATGGCCAGCATAAAGCGGCAAGCGGCACCGCACTTAAATCGGCATGAGACCCACTTAAGGATTCGCATCATGGCCCAGTCAGGTCCATTTACGGGCCTAGAAAGCAAGCTCTCGTAAGCAATGCAATAAAGCCATCATCAGAATCTGGCACACCCAAATACAGGGGCGCCGCACACCCCCTATGTTTCACCGATGAGGTCCTGGACTACGAATTCCCAGAGGGATTCAAACCCGTAAACATAGAGGCATATGATGGAACAACAGACCCTGGAGTCTGGATCGAGGATTACATCCTCCACATACATATGGCTAGAGGAGATGATCTCCACGCCATAAAATATTTACCCCTTAAGCTTAAAGGGCCAGCCCGGCATTGGCTCAAAAGCCTTCCAGAAAACACAATTGGAAGTTGGGAAGAGCTTGAGGATGCTTTCCGAGCAAATTTTCAAGGGACCTATGTCCACCCTCCGGATGCAGACGATCTCAGTCACATAACTCAACAGCCCGGAGAATCAGCTCGGCAATTCTGGAATAGATTCCTCACTAAAAAGAATCAGATAGTCGACTGTCCGGACGCCGAAGCCTTAGCAGCTTTTAGGCATAACGTCCGAGACGAGTGGCTCGCCAAACACCTCGGCCAAGAAAAGCCAAGAACAATGGCCGCACTAACAAGCCTCATGACCCGCTTTTGTGCAGGAGAGGACAGCTGGTTGGCAAGATGCAGCCCTAGCGACCCAAGTATATCCGAAACTAGGGATGGAAACGGAAAACCGTGACGCAACAAGGACCGTCGCTGGACTAAGGAAAAAAGTCCGAAGAGCACGGCAGTCAACGCCGGATTCAAAGGCTCATGGCAGAATCAGACAAAACCGCCCCTCCAGGATAACAGGGATGATCCATCCAACTTAAACAAAATCCTGGACAGGATATGTCAAATACACAGTACTCCCAGGAAGCCTGCTAACCATACCCACAGAGATTGTTGGGTTTTCAAACAATCTGGCAGACTCAATGCCGAACACAAGGGGCTCGACACACCAAGCGAAGACGAGGACGAACCCCAAAAGCAGAGCACCAGGAAACAAAAGAACTTCCCACAAGAAGTAAAAACAGTAAACTTACTTCACATAACAAAATGTGAGGCGCCCATAAAGGTACACACCACACGACCTATCCCAAAAGGGTCCCGCCACTGGTTGTCAAAACCAATCATCTTCGATTAGTTGGATTATTCTAGAAGTATCAGGAACGCAGGCTGGACTGCCTTGATACTCGATCCAATAATTGGCGGACTCCAGTTTTCAAATGTCCTTATGGACGGCGGCAGTGGACTAAAGCTGATATATCAGGACACAATCCATCACATGGGGATAGACCCAGTATGAATCCGCCACAGCAAAACCTCCTTTCAAGGGGTAACACCTGGTCCGGACACCCATTGCATGGGTTTTTTCCGGCTCGAAGTTATATTCGGCTCTACCGATAACTTCCGCCACGAAAAGCTTATTTTCTCCGGCTAGAAGTCGCTATCAAGCACTACTGGGACGCGAAGCTTTCGCCCGCTTTAACGCAATACCGCATTATGCATCTCTCACTCTTAAGATGCCCGGTCCACGAGGCATCATCTCTTTGAAGGGGAAGCATTGAAGTGCGCCTCCCCCAAGCGGAGGGCTGTGCGGCCGCTTTGACAGGCCCACAGTATAATGGCTTCACCGGCCAAAAAACTTCGGAATAGGTCATTAAAGACCACGAACGCGGATAGACGAGTTCGGTACAAAATTATCATTGATGTAGGCTTAGTGGCCATATACCCCCGCACTAAGGGCTCCGTACATATATAGTGAGAAACAATAAAGCTCAATTTTATATATTTTATACTTTGTTTATTTTAAACTTTTGTTCGGCACGACCCATTTTCAACTCAGTTCCTTTCTTTTACAGATGAGCGTCGTGCGGCGCCCGTCCAGGATACGGCACAACGGAGACACAGGCGCAGACGTGCAGCAGGGACCCGTCCTAAGGATTCTTTTTAGATTAAGACCCTGTGTAAACCTTTTTTACTGTCTCTTGTTGCTACATATCCCCTGGTTTTTTTGTTGGAAATATGCCCTAGAGGCAATAATAAATTGATTATTATTATATTTCCTTGTTCATGATAATCGTTTATTATCCATGCTGTAATTGTATTGATAGGAAACTCAGGTACATGTGTGGATACATAGACAACACCATGTCCCTAGTAAGCCTCTAGTTGACTAGCTCGTTGATCAATAGATGGTTACGGTTTCCTGACCATGGACATTGGATGTCGTTGATAACGGGATCACATAATTAGGAGAATGATGTGATGGACAAGACCCAATCCTAAGCATAGCACAAGATCGTGTAGTTCGTATGCTAAAGCTTTTCTAATGTCAAGTATCATTTCCTTAGACCATGAGATTATGCAACTCCCGGATACCGTAGGAATGCTTTGGGTGTGCCAAACGTCACAACATAACTGGGTGGCTATAAAGGTACACTACGGGTATCTTCGAAAGTGTCTGTTTGGTTGGCACGAATCGAGACTGGGATTTGTCACTCCGTGTGACGGAGAGGTATCTCTGGGCCCACTCGGTAGGACATCATCATAATGTGCACAATGTGATCAAGGAGTTGATCACGGGATGATGTGTTACGGAACGAGTAAAGAGACTTGCCGGTAACGAGATTGAACAAGGTATCGGGATACCGACGACCGAATCTCGGGCAAGTATCGTACCGCTAGACAAAGGAAATTGCATACGGGATTGATTAAGTCCTTGACATCGTGGTTCATCCGATGAGATCATCGTGGAACATGTGGGAGCCAACATGGGTATCCAGATCCCGCTGTTGGTTATTGACCGGAGAGTCATCTCGGTCATGTCTGCATGTCTCCCGAACCCGTAGGGTCTACACACTTAAGGTTCGGTGACGCTAGGGTTATAGAGATATTAGTATGCGGTAACCCGAAAGTTATTCAGAGTCCCGGATGAGATCCCGGACGTCACGAGGAGTTCCGGAATGGTCTGGAGGTAAAGAATTATATATAGGAAGTGCTATTTCGGCCATCGGGACAAGTTTCGGGGTCACCGGTATTGTACCGGGACCACCGCAAGGGTCCCGGGGGTCCACCAGGTGGGGCCACCTGCCCCGGGGGGCCACATGGGCTGTAGGGGGTGCGCCTTGGCCTATATGGGCCAAGGGCACCAGCCCCAAGAGGCCCATGCGCCAAGAGAAGAGGGAAAGGAAGAGTCCTAAAGGGGGAAGGCACCTCCGAGGTGCCTTGGGGAGGAGGGACTCCTCCCTTGGCCGCACCCTTCCTTGGAGGAAGGGCCAAGGCTACGCCCCCCCTCTCCCTTGGCCCTATATATAGTGGGGGGAAGGGAGGGCAGCCGCACCTAAGACCTGGCGCCTCCCTCTCCCTCCCATGACACATCTCCCTCCTCCCGCAGCGCTTGGCGAAGCCCTGTTGGAATCCCGCTACTTCCACCACCACGCCGTCGTGTTGTTGGATCTCCATCAACCTCTCCTCCCCCCTTGCTGGATCAAGAAGGAGGAGACGTCGCTGCTCCGTACGTGTGTTGAACGCGGAGGTGCCGTCCGTTCGGCGCTAGGATCATCGGTGATTTGGATCACGATGAGTACGACTCCATCAACCCCGTTCTCTTGAACGCTTCCGCGCGCGATCTACAAGGGTATGCAGATCCACTCCTCCCTCGTTTCTAGATGACTCCATAGATAGATCTTGGTGACACGTAGGAAAATTTTGAATTTATGCTACGTTCCCCAACAATGGCATCATGAGCTAGGTCTATGCGTAGTTTCTATGCACGAGTAGAACACAAAGTAGTTGTGGGCGTTGATTTTGTTCAATATGCTTGCCGTTACTAGTCTTATCTTGATTCGGTGGCATCGTGGGATGAAGCAGCCCGGACCGACCTTACACGTACTCTTACGTGAGACTGGTTCCACCGACTGACATGCACTAGTTGCATAAGGTGGCTAGCGGATGCCTGTCTCTCCCACTTTAGTCGGATCGGATTCGATGAAAAGGGTCCTTATGAAGGGTAAATAGCAATTGGCATATCACGTTGTGGTCTTTGCGTAGGTAAGAAACGTTCTTGCTAGAAACCCATAGCAGCCACGTAAAACATGCAAACAACAATTAGAGGACGTCTAACTTGTTTTTGCAGGGTATGCTATGTGATGTGATATGGCCAAAGGATGTGATGAATGATATATGTGATGTATGAGATGATCATGTTCTTGTAATAGGAATCACGACTTGCATGTCGATGAGTATGACAACCGGCAGGAGCCATAGGAGTTGTCTTTATTTATTTATGACCTGCGTGTCAACTTAAACGTCATGTAATTACTTTACTTTATTGCTAACCGTTAGCTGTAGAAGTAGAAGTAATAGTTGGTGAGACAACTTCATGAAGACACGATGATGGAGATCATGGTGTCATGCCGGTGACGATGATGATCATGGAGCCCCGAAGATGGAGATCAAAAGGAGCAATATGATATTGGCCATATCATGTCACTATTTGATTGCATGTGATGTTTATCATGTTTTTGCATCTTGTTTACTTAGAACGACGGTAGTAAATAAGATGATCCCTCATTAAAATTTCAAGAAAGTGTTCCCCCTAACTGTGCACCGTTGCGACAGTTCGTTGTTTCGAAGCACCACGTGATGATCGGGTGTGATAGATTCTAACGTTCACATACAACGGGTGTAAGACAGATTTACACACGCGAAACACTTAGGTTGACTTGACGAGCCTAGCATGTGTACAGACATGGCCTCGGAACACAGAAGACCGAAAGGTCGAGCATGAGTCGTATGGTAGATACGATCAACATGAAGATGTTCACCGATGTTGACTAGTCCGTCTCACGTGATGATCGGACACGGCCTAGTTGACTCGGATCATGTAATCACTTAGATGACTGGAGGGATGTCTATCTGAGTGGGAGTTCATAAGATGAACTTAATTATCCTGAACATAGTCAAAAGGTCTTCGCAAATTATGTCGTAGCTCGCGCTTCAGTTCTACTGTTTAGATATGTTCCTAGAGAAAATTTAGTTGAAAGTTGATAGTAGCAATTATGCGGACTAGGTCCGTAAACTGAGGATTGTCCTCATTGCTTCATAGAAGGCTTATGTCCTTAATGCACCGCTCAGTGTGCTGAACCTCGAACGTCGTCTATGGATGTTGCGAACATCTAACATACACATTTTGATAACTACGTGATAGTTCAGTTAAACGGCTTAGAGTTGAGGCACCGAAGACGTTTTTAAACGTCGCGAAACATATGAGATGTTTCGAGGGCTGAAATTGGGATTTCAGGCTCGTGCCCACGTCAAGAGGTATAAGAGCTCCGACGATTTTCTTAGCCTGCAAACTAAGGGAGAAAAGCTCAATTGTTGAACTTGTGCTCAGATTGTCTGAGTACAACAATCGCTTGAATCGAGTGGGAGTTGATCTTCCAGATGAGATAGTGATGTTTCTTCGAAGTCATTACCACCAAGCTGCTAGAGCTTCGTGATGAACTACAATATATCAGGGACATATATGATGATCCTTGAGATATTCGCGATGTTTGACACCACAAAAGTAGAAATCAAGAAGGAGCATCAATTGTTGATGGTTGGTGAAACCACTGGTTTCAAGAAGGGCAAGGGCAAGAAGGGATACTTCATGAAACGGCAATTCAGCTGCTGCTCTAGTGAAGAAACCCAAGGTTGAACCCAAACCCGAGACTAAGTGCTTCTGTAATAAGGGGAACAGCCACTGGAGCAGAATTACCCTAGATACTTGGTAGATGAGAAGGCTGGCAAGGTCGATAGAAGTATATTGGATATACATTGTGTTGATGTGTACTTTACTAGTACTCCTAGTAGCACCAGGGTATTAGATACCGGTTCGGTTGCTAAGTGTTAGTAACTCGAAATAAAAGCTACGGAATAAACGGAGACTAGCTAAAGGTGAGCTGACGATATGTGTTGGAAGTGTTTCCAATGTTGATATGATCAAGCATCGCACGCTCCCTCTACCATCGAGATTGGTGTTTGCGTTGAGCATAGACATGATTGGATTATGTCTATCGCAATACGGTTATTCATTTAAAGAGAATAATGGTTACTCTGTTTATTTGAATAATACCTTCAATGGTCTTACACCTGAAATGAATGGTTTATTGAATCTCGATCGTAGTGATACACATGTTCATGCCAAAAGATATAGGATAGTAATGATAGTACCACCTACTTGTGGCACTGCCACTTAAGTCATATCGGTATAAAACGCATGAAGAAACTCCATGCAAATGGACCGTTTGGACTCACTTGATTTTGAATCACTTGAGACATGCAAATCATACCACATGGGCAAGATGACTGAAAGCCTCGTTTTTCAGTAAAATGGAACTAGAAAGCAACTTGTTGGAAGTAATACATTTTGATGTGTGTAGTCCAATGAGTGCTGAGGCGTGTAGTGGACATCGTTATGTTCTTACTTCACAGATGGTTTGAGTAGATGTTGAGTACATTTACTTGATGAATCACGAGTCTAAATTATTGAAAGGTTTAAGTAATTTCAGGGTGAAGTTGAAAGATCGTCGTGACAAGAGGATAAAATATCTATGATATGATCATAGAGATGAATATCTGAATTACGAGTTTGGCACAGAATTAAGACATTGTGGAAATTGTTTCACAACTAATACAGCCTGGAACACCATAGTGTGATGGTGTGTCCGAACATCATAACTGCACCCTATTGGATATGATGCATACCATGATGTCTCTTATCGAATTACCACGATAGTTTATGGGTTAGGCATTAAAGACAACCACATTCACTTTAAATAGGGCACCACATAATTCCGATGAGATGACACCGTATGAACTATGGTTTAGGGAAACCTAAGCTGTCATTTCTTAAAAGTTTGGGGCTGTGATGCTTATGTGAAAAAGTTTCAGGCTGATAAGCTCGAACCCAAAGCGGATAAATGCATCTTCATAGGACACCCAAAACAGTTGGGTATACCTCCTGTCTCAGATTCGAAAGCAATAAGGGATTGTTTCTAGAATCGGGTCCTTTCTCGAGGAAAAGTTTCTCTCGAAAGAATTGAGTGGGAGGATGGTGGAGACTTGATGAGGTTATTGAACCGTCTCTTGAACTAGCATGTGGCAGGGCACAGGGAGTTGTTCCTGTGGCACCCACACCAATTGAAGTGGAAGCTTATGATAGTGATCATGAAACTTCAGATCAAGTCACTACCAAACCTCGTAGGATGACAAGTATGCGTACTACTTCAGAGTGGTACGTAATCCTGTCTTGGAAGTCATGTTGCTGGACAACAATGAACCTACGAGCTATGGAGAAGCGATGGTGGGCCCGGATTCCGATAAATGGCTCGAGGCCATAAAATCCGAGAGAGGATCCATGTATGGAAACAAAGTGTAGACTTTGATAGAACAGCTCGATGGTCATAAGGCTGTTGAGTGTAGATGGATTTTAAAAGGAAGACGGACAATGATGGTAAATGTCACCATTAAGAAAGCTCGATTTGTCGTTAAGATGTTTTCCGACAAGTTCAAAGAGTTGACTACGATGAGACTTTCTCACTCGTAGCGATGCTAAGAGTCTGTTGGAATTATATTAGCGATTACTGCATTATTTATGAAATCTTGTAGATAGGATGTCAAAAACATTGTTTCCTCGACGATTTTCTTGAGGAAAGGTTGTATGTGATACAACCGGAAGGTTTTGTCAATCCTGAAAGATGCTAATAAGTATGCAAAGCTCCAGCAATCCTTCTAGGGACTGGAGTAAGCATCTCGGAGTTGGAATGTATGCTTTGATGATGATCAAAGATTTTGGGTTTATACAAAGTTTATGAGAAACTTGTATTTCCAAAGAAGTGAGTGGGAGCACTATAGAATTTCTGATGAATATATGTTGTTGACATATTTTTGATCAGAAATGACGTAGAATTTCTGGAAAGCATATAGGGTTATTTGGAAAGTGTTTTTCAATGGAAAGCCTAGATTAAGCTACTTGAACATTGAGCATCAAGATCTATAAGGATAGATCAAAACGCTTAATGGTACTTTCAAATGAGCACATACCTTGACATGATCTTGAAGGTGTTCAAGATGGATTAGTCAAAGAAGGAGTTCTTGCCTGAGTTGTAAGGTATGAAGTTAAGACTTAAAGCTCGACCACGGCAGAAGAAAGAGGAAGGACGAAGGTCGTCCCCTATGCTTTTATCATAGGCTCTCTACAGTATGCTATGATGTGTACCGCACCTGGAGTGTGCCTTGCCATGAGTTAGTCAAGGGGTACAAGAGTGATCCAAGAATGGATCACAGACAGCGGTCAAAGTTATCCTTAGTAACTAGTGGACTAAGGAATTTTCTCGATTATGGAGGTGGTAAAAGAGTTCGTCGTAAAGGGTTACGCCAATGCAAGCTTAACACCTATCCGGATAAGCTCTGATTAGAGATACTGGATACGTATAATGGAGCAACAATTTAGAATAGCTCCAAGTAGAACAGTTATTTGAAATGGCTCCAAATATAGCATAGTAGCTGCATCTGCAAGATGACATAGAGATTTGCGAAGTACACACGGATCTGAAATATTCAGACCCGTTGACTATAACATCTCTCACAAGCACAACATGATCAAACCCAGAACTCATCGAGTGTTAATCACTTGGTAATGTGAACTAGATTATTGACTCTAGTAAACTCTTTGGGTGTTAGTCACATGGGATGTGACCTTGAGTGTTAATCACATATCGATGTGAACTGGATTATTGACTCTAGTGCAAGTGGGAGACTGTTGGAAATATGCCCTAGAGGCAATAATAAATTTATTATTATTATTATATTTCCTTGTTCATGATAATCGTTTATTATCCATGCTGTAATTGTATTGATAGGAAACTCAGATACATGTGTGGATACATAGACAACACCATGTCCCTAGTAAGCCTCTAGTTGACTAGCTCGTTGATCAATAGATGGTTACGGTTTCCTGACCATGGACATTGGATGTCGTTGATAACGGGATCACATAATTAGGAGAATGATGTGATGGACAAGACCCAATCCTAAGCATAGCACAAGATCGTGTAGTTCGTATGCTAAAGCTTTTCTAATGTCAAGTATCATTTCCTTAGACCATGAGATTGTGCAACTCCCGGATACCGTAGGAATGCTTTGGGTGTGCCAAACATCACAACGTAACTGGGTGGCTATAAAGGTACACTACGGGTATCTCCGAAAGTGTCTGTTAGGTTGGCACGAATCGAGACTGGGATTTGTCACTCCGTGTGACGGAGAGGTATCTCTGGGCCCACTCGGTAGGACATCATCATAATGTGCACAATGTGATCAAGGAGTTGATCACGGGATGATGTGTTACGGAACGAGTAAAGAGACTTGCCGGTAACGAGATTGAACAAGGTATCGGGATACCGACGATCGAATCTCGGGCAAGTATCGTACCGCTAGACAAAGGAAATTGCATACGGGATTGATTAAGTCCTTGACATCGTGGTTCATCCGATGAGATCATCGTGGAACATGTGGGAGCCAACATGGGTATCCAGATCCCGCTGTTGGTTATTGACCGGAGAGTCATCTCGGTCATATCTGCATGTCTCCCGAACCCGTAGGGTCTACACACTTAAGGTTCGGTGACGCTAGGGTTATAGAGATATTAGTATGCGGTAACCCAAAAGTTGTTCGGAGTCCCGGATGAGATCCCGTACGTCACGAGGAGTTCCGAAATGGTCCGGAGGTAAAGAATTATATATAGGAAGTGCTATTTCGGCCATCAGGACAAGTTTCGGGGTCACCGGTATTGTACCGGGACCACCGAAAGGGTCCCGGGGGTCCACCGGGTGGGGCCACCTGCCCCGGGGGGCCACATGGGCTGTAGGGGGTGTGCCTTGGCCTATATGGGCCAAGGGCACCAGCCCCAAGAGGCCCATGCGCCAAGAGAAGAGGGAAAGGAAGAGTCCTAAAGGGGGAAGGCACCTCCGAGGTGCCTTGGGGAGGAGGGACTCCTCCCTTGGCCGCACCCTTCCTTGGAGGAAGGGCCAAGGCTGCGCCCCCCCTCTCCCTTGGCCCTATATATAGTGGGGGGAAGGGAGGGCAGCCCCACCTAAGCCCTGGCGCCTCCCTCTCCCTCCCATGACACATCTCCCTCCTCCCGCAGCGCTTGGCGAAGCCCTATTGGAATCCCGCTACTTCCACCACCACGCCGTCGTGTTGTTGGATCTCCATCAACCTCTCCTCCCCCCTTGCTGGATCAAGAAGGAGGAGACGTCGCTGCTCCGTACGTGTGTTGAACGCGGAGGTGCCGTCCGTTCGGCGCTAGGATCATCGGTGATTTGGATCACGACGAGTAAGACTCCATCAACCCCGTTCTCTTGAACGCTTCCGCGCGCAATCTACAAGGGTATGTAGATCCACTCCTCCCTCGTTGCTAGATGACTCCATAGATAGATCTTGGTGACACGTAAGAAAATTTTGAATTTATGCTACGTTCCCCAACATTTTTCTGCTATAACCAAGGAGGAGGCTGGCGTCTTGGCATGTGGCCACGTCAGAATTTTTGTGCGTACCTAGACACTAGGGGCTTTTTAATAAAGAGTGTTGTTCCGCCCGCACTCATAAAGACCGAACACCTTAGGGAGTGTTCGGCATCGCAAGTTTTGGCATTATATGCATCAGCTCTGAATCATGTCTTTGGTCAAATGTTGGGTTGCCCGGCTCCTGAGTTCGGCTACCTTACGTTCCGCTCTATCGGCTAAGGTAGCACCAGGAGAACTACTGCGATTGTGCCCCGGTTTGGCCGGGCGAGCACCTCAGTAGAGAAAGCCGAAAACTGACTGTCATGATGTAGCGTGAGACTGGTCAGCCACTCGATGACCTACCGGAATCTATAGGATTCCTCCGCTTTAACAAAGGGTCGTTTCCCGGCCAAGCACATACGCGCCCCAAACTCGGGCGAGCGCAGTCGCCACCAAGGGGCTACCTAAATAGTCCCACTGTCAAGCTCCTATGGCTAAGTGAAAGTGTTAAAGCATTATAGTCCGGTTGCCTGGCCCGCTGCGCTATCACCTCCTTTGTAGGACCAAGACGTTGGGTTAAGTGTGAAAATGCGTCTTCTGCGAGCACCCCCGCACTATGTGCGTGGGGGCTGAAGCCAACGACTACCATCTTTCAGATTTTGTATATATATATCTTAAAACGGCCGCACAGGAGGTGTTCCCAATACTTGAAGGCACAAGTATAAAAGGCCACTACAGTTTATCAAAATATTACTTTATAATTACATATGCTATCATAAATAAGCATCCTTCGAGCACTGCGTCTCTATTTCACGAGCGCCTTCAAGGACTTCCTCAAAATAGTGCTCAGAGTGTACTCGGCTTTTGTCCGAATCTCGGGACGCAACAACGATGGTCTCCATCTCTGCCCAGTATGTCTTGACACGGGCAAGAGCCATCTGTGCGCCCTCTATGCATGCTGACCTCTTCATCGCATTAATACGCGACACCGCGTCAAGGAATTGCTGCACCAAGCTGAAATAACTCTTCGGCTCCGATCTCCCCGGCCACAGATGACCCATGATGTACTTCATGGCGAGTCCGGACAACCTATTCACTTCGGCCCATTGAGCCAAACGATCGTCCACTGCCAGTGGACGCTCTGGATTGTGGAACTGGGACTAGAAAAGCTTTTCCACTTCGCGATCTTTTTTATCTCGAAAGTGTTCGGTCGCATCAGCAGCACTCGCTGCCAAATCCAGATAGGTATCCTCCACACTCCACATCTGGTCCAACGGAGTAAACTTCGGATCGCAAAACTTCCTCCGCAGCATAAAGGGCTTTCCAGACGCAATCTGTTCGGCCTGACGCAGCTCCTCCTTCGTAGCTCTCATCACAGAGCACGCGTCCTTGGCATCGGCAACGGCCTTCTCTAAGTCCGTCTGTCTCGCCTGGTCTTCTTTCTCAAGAAGTTTGCAACGGTCTGCAGCGCTCTTTAACCTCTCAGCCATCTCGGCCATCTCTTCCTTGCTTCGGTAGTGAGCAGCCTATTCGGCTCTCAGCTCTTCAAGGGCTTTCTCGACAGCCGCATCACTTTTTCTGGCTTGTTCCTTAGCTCGGGCAAGTTCTGCCCTAAGACTCTCCACGGCGGCCGCACCATCTGCGTCAAGCACACACATTGTAAGATACTGGCATAAAGCTCCTCTTACCAGATGCCGCCTGACGAATTACATACCTTGAGCCTCATCAAGCCGCTTGTTGACAAGCGCGATGTCGGCATCTGCCATGTCTAGTTGCCGCTTTAGTTCGGCAAGATCATCAGTTCGGCTCGATTCCAGACACTCCGCCGCCTACATTCAAAGGCGACATCTTAGACCTGGGATTATGATCCTCTGCGTGCCGTCATTTCTTGACGACGCGCAGAGTCTCAGGGGCTACTATCTACACAGGGCGCATCTTACTTATGCGCAACTGACAAAAGTGAAAACTTATCCAACGTACCTCAAAACCCGTCAGTAAACTTTTGACAGCCTCATGCAATCCGCTTTCTGCGGATGAAATCCTTTCAATCACCGTGCCCATCAAGGCACGGTGCTCCTCTAAGATAGAAGCTCGCCCCAGCAGAATATTTAGCTCCTCCGGCCGAGCACCAGACGGTGCCGGACTTGTCCTATGACCTCTCTCGAAGGCCGGACGCGGAGAACCTTGGGGGGACACATAGCTATCTTCCGCCCCTGCCGGATTCGGAGAAACCCTCCGCGACGACACCTCAGGGTCGCCCGCCTTGCTAGGCGGCATGGCAGGGGGAGGCGTCCCGCTCTCCATCATCTCCGGAAGAAGATCCCTCGAAGACAAGCTCTGCTGAGAAGGGCTGAGGTCCGAGCTACAAGGTAAAATTTCGGTTAAATCTTCTCAGATATAAAATCAAGGATTTCTCTCATCCCTCAAAAGGAAAACCCTTCTCTACTTACGGCTTGCTGGAGGGCTGATCCCTTTGAGGGCGTAGTTCGGCTGAGGAACTCCCCGGCGTCGGACTCTCTGACGAGGATTTTTCCCCCCGCTTCGAGGCCATGGTCTCCGGGTCGTCAGAGGCGGCCCTCTTCTTCCCCTTAGGAGAGGAATTGTCGGTTCCTCCCTTCGGAGCAGCCTCCTTCGAGGAGGCCATAGTTTCCTTGTCCTCCCCCATACTTCCCTCCAAAGGCATTATCTTCAGCATCTTGACAAGCACGGGATCCGACCTGGTTTCGGGAAGGGGAGCCGGACACCTGATCAGCTTTGCCTTCGCTATCCACTCCTGTTTAAAAGGACAACTCTTTTAGGGGCAAGTTTATGACAACTATACGGATAACAGGTCCGGACACAGGGTTACTTACTTGAGTATCCGGGCGATTGCAGCTTAGGCCTGCGTCCTCGGTTAAATCCGGACACATCTCTAGTGATCCGAAGAACAGTTTATACATCTCCGTTGGCGTTGCGCCCATGAAATTCTGGAGAGCTCACGGTCCCTCTGGATTAAACTCCCACAGGCGAAGGGAGCGACGTTTGCCGGGCAATATTCGGTGAATCAGCATGACCTGCGTCACCTTGACCAGGCTGAGGTATCCTTCTAAGAGATCCTTAATGCGGCCCTGCAACAAGGGCACGTCTTTGGGTAACCCCCAATCTAACCCTTTGTTGACCCATGACGCTAGTCGTGGTGGGGGACCCGAGCGAAAGGCAGGAGGCGCCACCCACTTGGTGCCCCGGGGAGCGGTGATATAAAACCACTCTCGTTGCCACAAGCCTAGCTCCTCTTGAAAAAAGCCCTCGGGCCATGGAGCATCAACATTTCTGCTTATGACAGCGCCTCCGCACTCTGCGTGCCGTCCCTCGATCATCTTCGGCTCCACTTTAAAGGTCTTGAGCCATAATCCGAAGTGAGGGGTAACACGGAGGAACGCTTCGCACACAACAATGAAGGAGGAGATATGGAGGATGGACTCCGGAGCTAAGTCGTGGAATTCCAGCCTGTAATAAAACAGCAGCCCCCTCACAAAGGGATCCGTTGGGAAGCCTAACCCCCGAAGGAAGTGAGACATGAACACCATGCTCTCACCGGGCTGGGGACTGGGAGTGACCTGCCCTTGAGCAGGCAACCTATGCGAAATTTCACCGGTTAGGAACTTAGCCTCTCTCAACTTTAGCACGCCCTCCTCCGCGACAGAGGAGGGCGTCCATCGGCCTTGAAGGTCAGAACCGGACATTGCCGTAGGTCCGAAGCGCCTGGAATCTGGAGCCTGGGGTGTTGGAACTCGAGGCGATGGGAGAACTCGTTTGAGATTGGAAAAAGGAGTAAGGCCTTGGTCTCTTTATAAGAGGTCGAATACCAAGAGCCCTCCCCGTAACCGTTTGGGACTCGCCTTCAATCGAGGAAACGTGTTAACGGGCACTATTGGGCTACCCACGTCCGTATTGATGAGAATCCCGTAAGAGGGGGGACACGATCTCTGCTTTGACAAGACGTGCCAAGGAAACCGCCTCGCAAAACGCGCTGAGGTGGAAAAGTAAAAACAATTTGAGTGAAGGATTTGGCCGTAGTGTGATGACGCACTGCGGAATACGTCAGCAGATTTGATTTGTGTTAACATTATTCTCTCTACGGCAATATGTGGAAACTTATTTTGCAGAGCCGTACACTATCCTTGGTGTTTAAAATCTTCTTGAAGAACTTGGAGGAGGAACCCGCCTTGCAATGCCGAAGACAATCTGCGCGCCGGACTCGTCGTCATTGAAGCCTGGTTCAGGGGCTACTGAGGGAGTCCTGGATTAGGGGGTGTTCGGATAGCCGAACTATACCTCGAGCCGGACTCCAGGACTATGAAGATACAAGATTGAAGACTTCGTCCCGTGTCCGGATGGGACTTTCCTTGGCGTGGAAGGTAAGCTTGGCGATGCGGATATTCAAGATCTCCTACCATTGTAACCGACTCTGTGTAACCCTAACCCTATCCGGTGTCTATATAAACCGGAGGGTTCTAGTCCGTAGGACATCAACTCCATATACAACAATCATACCATAGGCTAGCTTCTAGGGTTTAGCCTCCTTGATCTCGTGGTAGATCTACTCTTGTACTACCCATATCATCAATATTAATCAAGCAGGAGTAGGGTTTTACCTCCATCGAGAGGGCCCGAACCTGGGTAAAAACATCGCGTCCCTTGTCTCCTGTTACCATCCGGCCTAGACGCACAGTTCGGGACCCCCTACCCGAGATCCGCCGGTTTTGACACCGACACCCCTACTACTTAAAAAGAACGTAACATTCCCATTTCATCTTTCTTTTCACCACCTCTTCGTCCAACCTTCCTTGTATGATAATAAATCAACTTAATTTACTTACCTTCTTCATCAGTTTCACTTTAACTTACTTACCAAACTTCGAATCAAAATATAAGGTAATTCATGGGCAGAATTGATGATCATTTATTTACACAATCACTTTATTATAGATAGGTAAATCACAAACCGACATACTAGAAGATTTATATCCCATTGCAACGCACGGACATTATTCTAGTATTACTTAAAAATAACGTAAGGTTCCCATTTCATCTTTCTTCCCACCACTCCTTCGTCCAACATTCCATGTACATGATAACCAATCACCTTAATTTACTTACCTTCTGAACCAATTTCACTTTAATTTACTTCCCAAACTTCTAATCAAAATATAAGGTAATTCACGGTCACAATTAGATCAACATTTATTTACACAATCACATTATTATTGACAGGTAAATCACAAGCTAACATACTAGAATATTTATATCCCGTTGCAACGCACGGGCATTGTTCTAGTATCACTACTGCAGGATGTTGCTAACGCGACACTACGATCAGAGACCCTTCGAGAAACTGTGTGCGATGCAATAATCACAAACGGTGTTGTATGAAAACCGTCAGAAATGATGCAAAATGTTTGCGATGAATGATACATCAAACACGGTTCAGACTATAGTTGCGTGTGCGATGAGGGGCATAAGGTTGATCTGTACGAACTGTTTGCGATGAGACAGAACAACAGAAACGGGCAGCCAGATCAAGGTGTGTGCGATATACAACATACAGTTCACTCCGATGAACCGTTTGCGATGAGTGAGGTGAACACAAACAATTCGGCGTAACAAGATGTGTGTGATACCCGGCAAACAGGTCGGTAATCAGAATTGTGTGCGATCATTATAGACAACCCATATGGTCTTTTTTTGTGAATTGTGTGCTCGTCAGGGCACACAGTTCAACAAACCAACCTGTTGGTGATAATGTAGAAGATCTCTGTCGAATACATATTACTAACCGTCTGCAATGAGATTGACAGGATAAACAGAGATATATACAGTCTGCTTAATTTAGTCCTTCTTCTTCTTGTTGTTCTTGTTGGATGGCCCCACGACATCGTCTTGGCAAGGACGCTTCTTGCCGCTGACCGTTGGCTTTTCATCGCCGCCGCCGTCGTCATCGTCGTTGCTGTCGTCGTCGTCCTCCTCCTCGTTCGACCATTCCTCTTCCTCATCATCATCGTCCTCTTCATCGTCCTTCGACGGCTCCTCGTCCGTCTGGTTGTCTGACAACTCCGGAGGCAGCATCCCTTCCATGAACCGGATATAATCGAGGTCTGGGCTCGACACCGGACTCATGGAAGACGAGCGAGATGATTCTGATGTTGACCTATCATCGGGCGCCGGACTGCTGGCCGAACTGTCGTCCTCGCTATCACTCGACATGGCTGCAGAGTGTGTGCTAGTGTGTAGCGTGGCCTGCCGGGGACGATGAAGATGGTGGACACTTAAGCGGGATATGCAGAGAAGAGCGACTTCAATTGAAGCGGGGATTGAAGCGGGGGTTGACGTATTATCTAACCGCTGATATAATCAACCGTAATTATTTGTACCCAGTCGCTCCAAATTCCCGGGGTTGCGCATGACTCCTATTGGCTATTTGGTTGGTTTCCTTTTCAGGAAAAAAACAAGGAATGAGTTTTGGGATTATGCACCGGTACCGGTACGAACGGAGTAGGACAGTTGGCAAGAAATACATTGAGCTCTTCTTATTGATAAAGCCAGTAATAATCAAACTAGAAAGGAAAAGAAAAAAGACAAAGAAAAATATCTGCACGAATCTTCGCGTAACATCAATGGCATATATAGGACCTAGATGTGCATTACATAGAGCACATCTAGATGTGCTTTAGCAATACTATCAAACAAAACCCCTAATCATCATTGCAAACAGCGCATAGAACATGGCTAATGCGACAACCACAACTACACATGCTAGTTCCTTCTTGTCTCTTGCTTTCATCTATTGCCTGTGATTGATTCTTTCTTGCTTCATCGTGCTGATTGTACATTCCAGATCAGCCAGTTTCTTCTTTAGCTTTACATTATCTTCTGCGAGCTTGGTGATAACACTCCGAGCCCTGCCATGCCATTCTTCATCCAGCCAGTTAACAAAGGCACAAGCCTCATATCCCTGCCAATGTTAAATAGTATTCTGGATGAGCAGTGGCATTAACTGAAGTAAAATGATGAACTTAATTAGCACTAACCTCTAAGGGGCAACTGAGAAACCGCCTGCCAATGTCGAATCCCTTTGTGCATACACGTCGAGCGGGAGTGTGCCCGTGCACACAACTCAGCTTTTGGTACTTCTCATGGCGCAAAACTCGGAGTCGAACTCATGTTGCCGGAGTCTGGAGTCAAACTCCGGATCCGGCGGCAGATCGCCTTCCTGGGGGGGGGGGTCATTCAGGACGGATTCAGCAAGGAGCCATACTTTGGACATGGTAAAAAAGATCGGGATAGATTGGAACCTGACAGGACAGTTTGGATCTGTAGTACACCTGCTTTCTGACGACCTTATGCAAGTGCTCTGCGGCGACCGCCGTCGTGGCGACGATACGAGCAGGAGCACCCGCACCGAAACCATCAGCACCACTCGTCCGCATTCCCCCAATGTCAGTGCCATGCGAGGGAATTTGGAGGCTATGTACGGATTTGGGGGAAATGGGAAACTGTGGAGATAAGCTAACGGGCGGGAACTACTATTGGCAACATATATATGATGTATACGACACACTGTTTGTACATGTCGTTTGTGTTAGGTATTACAACGTCACACATGATTTCCGCACCAAACCGTGCGAGAAGACAACATAGGTTAGACACAGTTGCCGTTACATAACCGTATGTGATGTACTACCCTGTCCATATAATTGAGTTACGATGAGTGTTGGTGTCAAAACCGGTGGATCTTGGGTAGGGGGTCCCGAACTGTGCGTCTAAGGCGGATGGTAACAGGAGGCGGGGGACACGATGTTTACCCAGGTTCGGGCCCTCTCGATGGAGGTAATACCCTACTTCCTGGTTGATTGATCTTGATGATATGAGTATTACAGGAGTTGATCTACCATGAGATCGTAGAGGCTAAACCCTAGAAGCTAGCCTATGGTATGATTGTTCTTGTCCTACGGACTAAACCCTCCGGTTTAAATAGACACCAGAGGGGGCTAGGGTTACACAGAGTCGGTTACAATGGGAGGAGATCTACATATCCGTATCGCCAAGCTTGCCTTCCATGCCAAGGAGAGTCCCATCCGGACACGGGACGAAGTCTTCAATCTTGTATCTCCATAGTCCAACAGTCCGACCAAAGGATATAGTCCGGCTGTCCGGATACCCCCTAATCCAGTACTCCCTCAGTAGCCCCTGAACCAGGCTTCAATGACGATGAGTCCGACGCGCAGATTTGTCTTCGGCATTGCAAGGCGGGTTCCTCCTCCGAATACTCCATAGAAGATTTTGAACACAAGGATAGTGTCCGGCTCTGCAAAACAAATTCCACATACCATGGTAGAGAGAATAATATTTCCACAAATCTAATCTCTGACGCATTTCGTAGCATGACATCACACCACGGCCTGGTCATTATTCGAACCGTTTTTCTCAACCAGCCTAAGCGTATATCGTGAGGCGGTTTCCTTGGCATGTCTTGTCGAAGCAGAGATCGTGTCCCCTTATCATGGGATTCTCATCAATACGGATGTGGGTAACCCAACCGCGCCATCAATTACGGTGCTTGGGGAATAAGCGACTTTACTCGGCAGGTGGGGGCGTACAGCTCCGTCCGCCCTCATAAAGGGATAAGGGTTCACCTTTTTCACCCACGCCTTCTTCCTCCTCGCACATCCATTCTCGCGCACTCGAGCTCCAACACCCAAGTTTGCGTCTTTCTCCTCAAACCGCCCCAAGTATGTCTGGAGCGGGAGGCAAGTGGATGAAATCCTCCGTCACGGAGGAGGACATCAAAAAGCTGCGGGGAGCCGGATACTTGGTCGCGGATATCGCGCACCAGCTGGCCGACGCGGGGCAGATCGTCCCTACCCCGGAACCTCACGAGAGGGTAGTTTTCCTCACCCACTTCGTCCGTGCACTGGGATTTCCCTTCCACCCATTCATCCGCGGCCTCATGTTCTACTACGGGCTGGACTTCCATGATCTGGCCCCGAACTTCATCCTCAACATCTCGGCGTTTATCGTCATGTGCGAGGCCTTCCTCCGCGTCCGGCCCCACTTCGGCCTGTGGCTGAAGACCTTCAATGTTAAACCAAAGGTAGTAGGCGGCCAGCAAGCGGAATGCGGAGGCTCCATGGTGGGAAAAATGCCCAACGTTACATGGCTCGAGGGCTCCTATGTGGAGACCATAAAGGGGTGGCAATCGGGGTGGTTCTACATCACCGAGCCGCGCGACACCAACTGGGTGGCGGCCCCCGAGTTCCGATCCAGAATCCCCATGCGGCTCATCTCCTGGAAAGAGAAGCGCATGTCCTGGGGTCCATCGGTGGAGCTGACCGGACTCTAGAAATGCATCTGGAACATGATAAGCAAGAAACTCAAGCTTGTCAACGTGGTCCAGGTCATGCTCTTCCGCCGGATCCTCCCGTGTCAACGACGGGCGTTCAATTTGTGGGAGCTCGACCCGGCCGAGCACGAGACGTTGCGCGAGCTCTTCGACACGATGCACAAGGACGTCTGGAGGTTGCTGTTCAAGGGTGCCGAGGTACCTCCTTCCCTTACTGAGGACCGCAGACTTAACGCGAAGCGCCCTGCGAATCCGGTAAGTTCTCTACACCTTATAGGGTAGTTATTTCCCCAGTTTAATCATGTGCGGGATCTAAGCTCCCATGCCTTTGACGGGACTGGGTGGAGACAGCAGAGCAGATTGACTGCCCGGTCCCCCCTGCCCGAAGATCCAGCAGACGCTCTCCTGACGGAGATGCTGACTCCGGCACCTTATGAGGTGCCGGAGAAGAAGACCAAGAAGAAGGCCACGGGTACCCGAAAGGGTCTCCGGCGTCAGGTGATATCGGACTCCTCGTCCGATAACTCTGAGACGCACTCCTCCCATGAAAACGAGGAGGAGGAGGAAAGTTCTTCCCCCCCCAACCGGGGGAGATAATAAAAGGAAGGCCGCCCCAACTGGGGAGGCCGAAGGGTCCAAGAAGAAGAGGACCCTCCTTCCGGACTGCTCCACGACTGCCGTCTACAACGACGACGGGTGGTTGCCCAGGGACAAGCCCCTGGCGAAGTCATAAGTATCCGGATACCATAGTAAGTTACGATATGTTTCTATTGCACCACTCCACCTTACGCCGAACATGATTATGCAGTCCGTCCCGAGCCCGTATCGACGTATCTTCGTCGGACGGTTCTTTGGACCCGTCGGATATGAGTAGCGGTTCTCTTCCGATCGCCTCCACTCCTTGCCCTACGGACAACATTGAGGTGTTGTCTCAGAAGGCACCAGGCCGAGGGGAGGTAGTCCAGGAGACACCTCAGGGCGACCTTCCGGACCCTAGGCGCAAAGGGATCAAGAATCCCACGGGCTCTAGGTTCGGACCCTAGCCGAACACTGCGCCGGAACCTCCGGTGGTTCCGGACTCCGACAGGCGACCCCCTATTAAGAGGGGCAAGCCGCCCGTGCCGGTGACCTCTGTCCATCCAGAGGCACCGGACAACTTGTTGGAAGCGCTTCAGGGTGCTTCCATCAACGAAGAGCACCGCACTATCATGAGTGCGGTGATCGAGAAGGTTCAGTCCGCCAAAAGCGGACTAACTAAAGCGTGCACAAGCCTCCTAACAGGCTTTCAGGTAAGTAATTATAGGAGAATGTTGCCGCATAAATAGTAGCCCCTGATGCTCTGTTTGGTGTTCACGAAGAAAGGCCGAATAGAGGATCAAATCATGACTCAGGAGTCTAATTGGAATATGTCTATTTGCATATGCAGGCTTCACTGCTGGCCGCTGCCGCATGTACTGCGGAGGTCGCTGCGCTGGAGCAGGACCTTGAGCGGTCTAAGGAGGAGCTCGGGCTTATCAAGAGGAAGCTCGAAGAGAACAAAGGTAAGAAAGACCTTGTCTATATGAAAAAAAAGATTTTGGTTGCAGAATTATAGGATCATCATGAATGTGCCAGGGGCCGCGACCGAAGTGGCGACCTTGAAGAAGGCGTTGTCCGAGGCTGAGAACAAAGCAGCCCAGGAGCGCACCGAGCGAGAAAAACAAGAGGCCCGGGTAGGCGAGGTACAGCAAGAGCTCCAGGCTCTCTTCAAGAAGCATGAGGTCCTGGAGCTTGACTCTAAGACGCGAGAGTCCGAGCTTGCAAAGGCGCTCGACAGCGCCAAACATGCCAAGGCCGAAGCCCAAAAGGCCCTCCAGGAAGTTGAGGCGGTTAAGAAGATAGCGGCGGGTAAGGCATTCATTATGCAAAGCAAGCATGCGAAAGAAAATTTCTTTTTACTTACCCGAGTTCGGAGCTCTCCAGGAGCGTTCGCAGATCTGCCCCGCAGTGTGTCTGACGCTGCGGAGTTCTATCGGGCCGAGGAGGGGTGCTCGACGGAGAAGTTGTTATGGTCTCAGTATACTGGGACCGAACACCCGATGCCCTTGAGCGACCAGCTGAAGCAACTGGTCGAGCTCCACAAGGCGGCCGAACAGGCCATGAAGGGCCTTATAGTCCGGATGTGGCCTGGCGATCCCCTGCCCAACAGCTACTTCGGTCTGGTGAGGCGGCTTGTGAATGCCTGCCCCCGGTTGGAAGTCCTCAAGCGGTCCGTCTGCATCGAAGGTGCACGCCGGGCTTTTGCCCATGCAAAGGTGCACTGGGCGAAGATGGACGCCGAGAAGCTGGTGAAGGAGGGGTCGCCGCAGGGCAAGGAGCATCGCCACCCCGAAATGTATTATGAGGGTGTCCTGAAGGGTGCCCGTCTTGTGGCGGAGGAGTGTACCAAGGATGTAATTTTTTAATGAATGTGCTCATGTGAAC
This sequence comes from Triticum urartu, assembly GCF_056163025.1. NCBI lineage: Eukaryota > Viridiplantae > Streptophyta > Magnoliopsida > Poales > Poaceae > Triticum > Triticum urartu. Next base: position 653,166,472 of record NC_141874.1, on the reverse strand, counting down.
CTGTAATGTGAAAACTAGTTCATTTGCGCTATGCAACGCTCTTTGAATTTAAAATATTACCTTCTGTGCGGACGTCTATGAAATATGGGAGTTGGCCAGTCGTCGGCTTCTGCCCCCATGCAGCTAGTGCTGGGGTGTTTGGGATAAATCTGAGCACTCTTTTTCCCATTTTTGGGTCCTTCGAGGGAGGTGCTCAGCGCAACGAACCAGGCAATCGGACTATAATGCTTTATCACTCTCACTTAGCCATAGAAGTCTACAATTATAAATTTTGGCGAAGCCCCTAGTATTCGGAAGGCCGAATTTGGGGCGCTATATACGCCTAAGTTGGACAAAGACGACTCCTCGCCCGAAGCGGAAAAAGTCTTTAGGGACTTGAGACCTCTCGAACAGCAACCAGCTCTCGCCTCATCATGACAGTCAGTTTTGGCTTTCTCTACTGAGGTGCTTGTCCGGAAGAATTGGGACACAATCGCAGTAGTTCTCCCAGTGCTACCTTAGCCGATATAGCGGAACGTAAGGTACCAAAACATGGGAGCCGGGCAAACCCAACTATTGACCCAAGACATGATTCGGAGCTGATGCATATACTGCTATAAGTTCGGGGTGTCGCACTGTCGAAAGTGTTCGGACTTCTCACGCCGTATTATGGGGTATACGAAAGCCCCTGGCGTACTGGCCGTACCAGAATGTACGGGTGCTGATTGTTATAAATAAACATATATAAAAAGGAGTAGATAATGCGATAATAGACTAGTGCTATGCATTGTTATTCAAAGAATACGTTGAAACGTACTGATACAAGTAGTGTAATAAGCAAAAAATAGGATTATTTAACATGTCCTATCCAAGGGCAAGCTGCGGACTGGTATTTAAAGCAGGTATTCCGCTCGTTATCAGAGACCACCTGGGGATTCCATTGTACGATGTAGCTTCCTGCCTCCTTGGTTGTTGTATTGTGTATCCGGCAATCGCACTGCCGGATAGGGCTTCCAGAGAGTAAGGTTCTGAAAGAGAGAGAATGATAAAGGCATTGAGCCCCTAGGGCAGTTGACCCGCACTGCGGGACGTGCCATGGTCGTGCCCCCGCCTATGCCCATGGTATTTTTAATGCGTAATTATGTACGCGCGGCATGGCTTTCGCCGTTTGTCTGGGACTAGGGCGGGGGCCGAATTGCTAGGCGAGCTCTGAACGTGCCAGGCGATCCTGTTGCAGGTTACTCCGGACTCGTTTGATGGTGTCCGAGGGCTTTATCGCCGAATTGCTGGATTGCCTTAAGAGGCTGCTTTGTGCTTCTGCTGCGAGGGTCGTAGTGTGCTCCTCCGTGCGGAGCGAGCGCTCTGTGTTTCCATTGACTGTTATGACCCTCCTAGGTCCTGGCATCTTGAGCTTGAGGTATGCGTAGTGCGGTACCGCATTGAATCTTGCAAATGCGGTTCGCCCGAGCAGTGCGTGGTAGCCGCTGTGGAACGGGACGATATCGGAGATTAACTCCTCGCTTCGGAAGTTGTACGGAGATCCGAAGACCACTTCCAGTGTGATTGAGCCCGTGCAATGGGCCTCTACACCTGGGATAAAGCCTTTAAAGGTTGTTTTTGTGGGTTTGATCCTCGAGGGTTCTATACCCATTTTGCGCACTGTATCCTGATAAAGCAGGTTCTGGCTGCTGCCACCGTCCATAAGGACTCGAGTGAGGTAAAATCTGTCAATGATGGGGTCTAAGACCAATGCGGCAGATCCGTCATGACGGATACTAGTGGGGTGGTCCCTGCGATCGAAGGTGATCGGACAAGAGGACCATGGGTTGAACTTTGGGGCGATGGGCTCCATCGCATAGACGTCCCTTAGTGCACGCTTCCGTTCCCTCTTGGGGATGTGGGTTGCATATATCATGTTCACCGTCCTCACTTGCGGGGGGAACCTCTTCTGTCCTCCCATGTTCGGCGGCCGGGGCTCCTCCTCGTCATCGCTGTGCAGCCCCTTGTCTTTGTTTTCGGCATTTAACTTGCCAGCCTGCTTGAACACCCAGCATTCTCTGTTGGTGTAATTGGTTGGCTTATTGGGGGTGCCGTGTATTTGACACGAGCGATCGAGTATGCGGTCCAAACTGGACGGGCCCGGAGTACTTCTTTTGAATGGTTTCTTCCGCTGACCGGATTTAGAGCCACTGAATCCGACATTGACTGCCGTATCCTCGGCGTTATCGCTGTTGTTGCGGCACTTGTGTTTGCTACGACGTGGTCTGCCATTACTGTCCTTGGTATCCGAAGTGCCAAGTATCCTTGATATGTTGTTGCTGCAAGCCAGCCAGCTATCCTCTCCCACACAAAAGCGGGTCATGAGTATCGTGAGGGCTGCCATAGACTTCGGCTTTTCCTAGCCGAGGTGCCGGGCGAGCCACTCGCCACAGATGTTATGCTTAAATGCCGCTAAGGTCTCTGCATCCGGACAGTCGTAAATTTGATTTTTCTTGGTTAGGAACCGTGTCCAGAATTTCCTGGCCGATTCCTCCGGCTGCTGAGTTATATGGCTCAAGTCATCGGCATCCGGTGGTCGCACATAAGTGCCCTGGAAGTTGTCAAGGAATGCATCTTCCAGATCCTCCCAACAGCCAACGGACTGCTGGCAAGCTATTCAGCCAATGCCGAGCTGGTCCTTTGAGTTTTAGTGGGAGGTACTTGATGGCATGTAGATCATCACCGCGGGCCATGTGGATGTGGAGGAGGAAATCCTCGATCCATACCGTGGGATCTGTTGTACCATCATATGATTCGATATTTACGGGTTTAAAACCCTCTGGGAATTCATGATCCATTACTTCGTCAGTGAAGCATAGGGGGTGTGCGGCGCCTCTGTGCTGGGCTATATCACGACGCAGCTCATATGAGTCTTGCCTGCTGTGTTCGGCCCGGCCTTTACTTTTACTGTATCCATCTTGACGGTCATTGTCCCGCGTAGGTGCGTGCCCTCGTGATCCGTAGATCGATCTTGCGTGGTTTTCCCCATCTTCCAATACATCTCGCAGGTCTCGCGTGTTTCCCCATGCCTTGGTATTTTTGGTTGAGTGGCGGCGGGGTGCGGTCTGAGCTTCAGGCTGGAATGCCTCTCTGTCTCGGCCACGAGGTGGCCGATCAGCCGCATCATACGCTGGTGATGTAGGTTTCAATGCTTCCTCCTCAAGTCGGGGTAGCAACCTGCGCTTTGGGTAACCCTTGGAAGGGCGTTCGAGTTCATATTCCTCGGCCACAAGGACTTCAGTCCATCTGTCTGCTAGCAATTCCTGATCAGCTCGAAGCTGTTGTTGCTTTTTCTTCAGGTTATTTGCTGTGGCTATAAGCCGGCGCTTAAAGCACCCCTGCTCGACGGGATCCTCAGGCACGACAAATTCTTCGTCGCCGACGCTCATCTCGTCTTCGGAGAGAGGCATATAATTGTCATCCTCCGCTTCTCCCTCTGTCGCTCGCTCAGGAGGGCTGGCTTGTTCATCCTCCGGCTCTAAATCTTGCTGGAGGGGATTGTCGTCGTCTTCGGCACTGTTCGGAGTACTATTATCTCTTGTGCCGGTATCACCGCTTTTGCTGTGGCGAGACTTAGAGCGGCGCCGCTGACGTCGGCGCTTGGGTTGCTTCTTGGAGGGGTCATCCTCCACTGTCTTGTCGCCATTGCCTTCTTTGGGTGTATCCACCATGTATATATATCATATTATGAGGTGGCGGTCCAGTGCCCTGTGGGCAGTGGTTCCTGTTCGTCTCCTGCATTGTTGTCCATACCATCGATGTCTTTGGAGTCGAAGTCGAGCATGTTGGTTAAATCATTGACAGTGGCTACTAAGTGGGTAGTGGGTGGGGAGTGAATTTCTTCGTCATCCGCATCCCATTCTAGCCGGACATAGTTCGGCCAAGGTTCTCTTGACAAGGAGAGAGACCTTAACAAGTTTAGCACATCGCCGAAGGGCGAGTGCTGAAAGATATCCGCGGAGGTCAACTCCATGATCGGCGCCCAATCGGATTCGATAGGCATGGGCGCCGGCAGCTCGGAGCCTGTGGCCGGGGACAAATCCAATAGTTCGACAGCACGGCTCTCAAGAGGGGTAAAGTCAGTATTCGGCTCTATCGCCACTGACAGTGCGGCCTCTGGGGCGGAGTTTATCCATCCGTCCTTGGATGACGCGATTTGCTCCGGATTGAAGGCCGGAGTAGTTGCCGGTGTGATCTCCCGAACACCGTCCGACGGCAGAGCTATATCATGCTCGTCGTGATTGTGCGGTGCACCTGGCAAGGGCTCGAATCCGTTGAAGATCAAGTCTCCGTGGATATCAGCGGTGTAGTTCAAGTTTCCGAACCTGACCTGGTGGCCAGGGGCGTAGCTCTCGATCTGCTCCAGATGGCCAAGCAAGTTGGCCCGCAGTGCGAAGCCGCCGAATACAAAGATTTGTCCGGGGTGGAAGACCTCACCCTGGACCGCATCGTTACCGATGATCGAAGGAGCCATCAAGCCTTACGGTGACGGCACAGTGGAACTCTCAATGAAAGCACCAATGTCAGTGTCAAAACCGGCGGATCTCGGGTAGGGGGTCCCGAACTGTGCGTCTAAGGCGGATGGTAACAGGAGGCGGGGGACACGATGTTTACCCAGGTTTGGGCCCTCTCGATGGAGGTAATACCCTACTCCCTGCTTGATTGATCTTGATGATATGAGTATTACAAGAGTTGATCTACCACGAGATCGTAGAGGCTAAACCCTAGAAGCTAGCCTATGGTATGATTGTTCTTGTCCTACGGACTAAACCCTCCAGTTTATATAGACACCGGAGGGGGCTAGGGTTACACAGAGTCGGTTACAATGGGAGGAGATCTACATATTCGTATCGCCAAGCTTGCCTTCCACGCCAAGGAGAGTCCCATCCGGACATGAGACGAAGTCTTCAATCTTGTATCTCCATAGTCCAACAGTTCGGCCAAAGGATATAGTCTGGCTATCCGGATACCCCCTAATCTAGGACTCCCTCAATGAGATACCGTGTAAACAGCCGCTTCGCGGACATCTGTAAAAAAACAGCCGCTCTGCATATAGAGATGGCGGCGGCGGCCCAGGCAACGACTACCGGAGAAGAGGTCAATCCTCGGTCGGTGGGTGGTGGCGGCGTCATAGGAGGTCAATCCTCGTTTTGCGGCGGGAGATAGGAGGAGCTCAACCATCGAGGTCGGCGGCGGCGTGATTCGAGCACATCCATCGCGGTCGATGGTGGGATAGTGGAGGTCGAACTTTAGGCGACAGCCGCACTAAGCTTTGCTCCTCGACCCTGCTGTCTCGGCGTGCCGCCGCATCGCGCTTGTCTGTCTGCTGGGTGGAGGTCGCCGCACGGCTAATTAATTAAGGTATTCTTTTCGTGAGTGGCTAAATTTAGGTATTCAATTCCTAAGTGTAGTGTTGTACAAGTACTCTGCGTGTAAATTGACTGGCCATTAATTTTTGTCATAGCACGTCTGGATAACAACATGGAGTGCCCTCAGTAGTTATTAAAATAAAACCTTGTGATTTATGCATGCATCTTTGGACAGCAGTTAATCCGTGTATTAATGTTGTTGTTTTGTTTTTAATTACCATTCGTGTGCTGCAGACGGAACGATCTTGATGGATGAAGAATCGGAAAACCGCATATTCTATCAGTGGCGTGACAGAGTTCATGAATTTGGCTGAAAGTACAAAGAGGAGAATTGGTGATGCGGATTACATCCTGTGTCCATGTATTGATTGTGCCAATACAGAGTCACATGAAGTTGCAGATGTCCAGATGCACTTAGTCTCTAGGGGATTCATGGATGGATATACACGTTGGACCAGCCACGGTGAAGAGGAGGTCATGGATGAAGATACCCAGGGCAGCGAGATGCCAAACCCCGATCAGTGTCACATGGATGTTGAATCTAACATCGGGGCAGAGGCGTCAAGCTACCAATGGAACACCAGAAAACCGAAACGCCCACTGGAAAACCAAGACGTCGACGCAGATGACGATGATCTTGATATGCCAGATTTTGCTGCTATGATTGCAGATTTCGAGGGCCCAGATAAGCATATGATTGGGTACAAGGATCTGCCAACCATTGATGCGGACTCCAAGAAAGAATTGTATCCAGGTTGCAAAAAGAAATATTCCAGGTTGAGTGCCACCCTGGCGCTTCTCAGATTTAAAGCAGCAAACGGTCTATCAAACAAGGGCTTCACAGAGATGTTAGGTATTTTGAAAGAAATTCTTCCGAAAGATAATGTGCTCCCCAGAAGCACGAATGAAGCGAAGAAAATTGTTTTACCATTGGAACTTGAAGTACAGAAGATACACGCTTGTGTGAATGATTGTATATTGTACCATGGTGAGTACAAATATTTTCGTGCATGTCCCACATGCAAGCATGCATGATACAAGCACATGAGAGCAAAGGACAAGTACAAATTGGATGACGAGATCAAGACAGGAGTCCCGTTCAAGGTTGTTTGGTACTTGCTTTTAATTCCAAGGTTGAGGCATTTGTTTGCAAACCCTAGAGAGGCAAAGAGGTTGCAGTGGCATCATGATGAGTGAATTGCGGATAAGTATATGAGGACCCGAAAGATGGGGCTCAGTGGGAATTAATTGACAAAAAGTTTGAAATTTTTGCCAAGGATCCTAGAAGTATAAGGCTCGGGGAGTGTACTGACGGGATGAATCCTTTTGGCGATATGAGCACCAATCGCAGCACATGGCCGGTGCTTTTGTGCATATATAACCTAGATCCTTAGTTGTGTATGAATAAAAAATACATTATGATGTCAATGATTATCCAAGGCCCAAAGCAACCTAGAAATGACATCGACATTTACTTTCAGCTACTAGTAGAAGAACTGCTGACAGTATGGATAGATGCGCCTGCTGTAAAAAGTTATGATGCTTACAGAAAGGACACTTTCGATCTACATGCCATGCTGGTGCACACCATTCAAGATATGTCGGCATTAGGCAACACATCGGGGCAGAAAACAAGGGGAGAAGTAGGGTGTGTCACATGCATGGATAGGACAGCTAGAAGGAGACTTCCCAACTCGCACAAAACAGTGTATTTGCGTCATCGTAGTTTCTTACGGAAAAATCACCCATACCGAAAGATGAAAGCTGAATTTAATGGTATGACAGAGGCAGCTGTAGCTCCAAGACCCTATGAAGGGGTGGTGGTCCACAACATGGCTAAAAAATTAATGTTGTGCTTGGCAAGAACTACCCTTTGACGGTGAAACTAACACCCAAGGATCAAGTGTTTAAGAAGAAATCGGTGTTCTAGAAATTACCTTACTGGGAGATTCTACGTGTACGTCACTGCATCGATGTCATGCATGTAGAGAAGAACGTATGTGAAAGCATCCTTGGTACTCTGCTCAAGATTAAAGGTAAAAGAAAGGATGGTGACAGTTCACGGCTCGATATGCTTGCTAATCAATCACAACGCAAGAGTGAAGCAGAAGATGATGACAAATTCATCAAAGCTCACCAGAGTTACAATTTCAGTACAAAAGAAGCAACATAGTTCTTCATGTATTTGTTGTCAGTTAAGACACCCTCTTCCTACTCCGCAAACATCAGAAGTCTCGTGGATGTGAGCTCAGGTAAAATGAAGTTGGGACACATTAAGTCACATGATTGCCACGTAATGTTGACAAAAATCCTCCCGATGGCCATGAGGAATCTGATGGACAAAGATATAAGAAACACACTCATTGACCTCTGTGATTTCTTCAACCAACTATGGCAGAAAGTTGTAGATCCTGAAGAGTTGGATCATATGCAAGATGATATTGCAAGAATATTGTCCAACCTAGAGCTGTTTTTTCCACCGTCATTCTTTGATATCATGGTCCATCTCACTGTGCACCTTGTCGACGAGATAAAGTATTGTGGTCCTGTGTTTCTTAGCAACATGTATCCCTTCGAGCGGTTCATGGGAATCCCAAAGCGCTTTTGTCGGAACCGAAACCATCCAGAGGCAAGCATCCTGCAAGGTTACACCGCGGAGGAGGTGGTTGAGTTTTGCACCGAATACATGAAACAAAGACCTATAGGTTTGCCCCTCTCTCACCACGAGGGAAGGCTGAAAGGTAAGCTAGTCCTTGCTAGCACACAAATGGCTACACCCGGAGAATTGGCAGAGAAAGCCCATTTGACGGTACTGCTTAACAGCCCAGTTCTCATCACTTATGCCGAAGAACAATTGGCGGAGATACGCCAAAGATTCTTACCAATGGTGCCTTCATCAGAGGTGGAGATGAAGGAGCACACTAAGAACTACGCCGAATGGCTGAAGAATCGTTTGGCACAAGGATCCATCGATGACATTGCTACGTGGTTGGCACAAAATACATCACCTACGGTGCTGACGTACCAAGCATATGCCATAAATGGATACACGTTCTACACTGAGGAAGGTGATAAGAAGACCTCGTATCAAAACAACTCTGTTCGAATAGAATGCATGACTGTAAATGGAGCTGATAAAAGGGTATACTATGGAACCATCAAAGAGATTTGGGAGCTTGATTATGTGAAAGTTAAGGTGGCATTATTCAGGTGCGCATGGATCCCTCTTGGTAAGGTAAGGATTGATGAGTATAGGAAGACCTGTGTTAACAGGACAACGATGGCATATCACGCGGACCCATTCATTCTTGCCAGCGATGCTACCTAGATTTTCTTTGTGGAAGACCCCTTGCATAAGAACGGCCATTTAGCGGTGCATGGGAAGAGAAGGGTACTGGGTGTCGACCATGTTGCCGGTCAGGAAGAGTACGATGAATTTGATGAGTTGCCAGCCAAGGGATCACGCACCAGTGCAACAGAGAAGAAGTTTAAAATCATAAAAAACCCCAAGTTCATTCGGGGTCAACTTAATGATCCCAGTTCCCCCATGTACATGGCAATTAAGCTATAAGACTAGTCTTATGCCTACCCTGCAACTTAATTCGTTCAATTTAGAATTGTCGCGTGTACTGAATTTGTGAGTTATGCCCGGTTTTCTGTTGATGTAAGAACCGTTAATATGTTGACCTTGATATGCTGTCAGCTCAGGCAATGAATATGAACTGTTTTTTGTTATTATTATTATTATTATTATTATTATTATATCATAGAGGTAGGACACTCAATCGATCTCACTAAAGTATCTGTGAACAAAAAATATGCAATCTGGTTTGCGAATAGCACACGGTTCGTTGATGAAAGTCATGTGCCGACCAAACCCCGCCACCACCCCGCCCATGATCTGACCCGTGCTTTCTGATTGGCCAGAACCCAAACCCCACAGATCATATGTCTGCACCATTGGATGCTCCCAGATCGAACGGCGATCCTCATCCCTTTCGACAGCACATGCAGTTCCGGTTGTAATTTTATTTTTATGCACAAAATGCACATTAATATAAAAAAATGTCTTAAATATAGCTAACGATACCTGAAATGCGCCAGAAAATCAAACCCGTGGTATAATGGTGATTGCATACCGTGGAAATTTTTATGAGGCCAAACGATGAAGTCACCAGCCACAGGAGTTTGAATTGACACGTCTCCTTTTGGAAAACCATGATCCTTCATGTGAGATGCTCTGGTTTGGAAGGAGCGGTCATCAAAACTTGTGCCAAACTTTACCAATTTTTTTCCATGGGGTCGTGAGAGCACGCCATAGGCACACATCGATTTTGACGATGTCCGAACTCCATCTGAATTTTCTGTAATTAAAATACCAACTAGGCCTAAGCCAGTGGCCGCACCTCGCGGCTGAAATGTTTGAAACTTCTCCCCGCTTCTCGAACAAACGGATGAAAACTCACAAAGTGACGCACAAATGATCTGTACACCTTTGCTAGGCTGATAGTAAGGGGGTATCATAGCTAGTATCATGCATGCCAACTAGGCAATTTTGATGAGCTGACATAGAATTAATTAAATGAAGAAAGAGAGGGTTAAGTATCATATCATGAAACCGTATCATAATAAATGTTATGCTACTATGTGTCATGCATAACAATATAAATAAAGTACTACATATGATACTTGCTACTCTATGATACTATGCATTATTAGAGCAAGTAAGTACACAATAGATATAGTGACATAAGACTAGCCACAACGGGTAGTAACATATAATTATACTAGTCTATGTTACTACCTCTATAGTAGGGAGTAACATATGTGTAGTAACATGCAACACTTCATTTATTAGGCTATAGACTCATCTTGCCTTGAGATGTGTGATGTTACTCAGACTAGCCACAATGGGTAGTAACATAGACTAGTAACATGCCCATGTGTTACACTAGTCTATGTTACTACCTCTATAGTGGGGAGTAACATATATGTGTGGTAACATGCAACACTTCATTTATTAGGCTATAGACACATCTTGCCTTGATATGTACATGTGATGTTACTCATACTACTAGTAACTAGCTATGTTACTACTTTCCTCTCTTTCTTCATTTATTGCTTGCCACATCATCTACTTTATCTAGTTATGTGTGATGTTACTACCTATGTTACTCCCATTGTGGGTAGTCTCATACTATAGTAATTAAGACTATACCCACAGTGGGAGTAACATAGGTAGTAACATCACACATATCCACTTTCCTCCATTTCTTCATTTATTGCTTGCCACATCATCTATTTTATCTAGATATGTGTGATGTTACTACCTATGTTACTCCCACTGTGGGTAGTCTGGCTATAAGGAATAGAATAATATATATGTGCTTATTAGTTCGAGCAAAGAGAAGAGAAGCGGGCTCTTGGTTAGTAGAGCCAGCTGCAACAGGATACCCAAGACACTTTGTGAGGATGTAAGGTGGGCCAACTATTGATAAACTAGTACGTATATAAAACTTATTATTGTACATACCCGCTAAGAGGTTGGCTGTATATGACATGTCAACTTCTTATAGCCGACCCTTGACTGTATTATTAACCATGCTCTTAGTGAGGTAGCTAGTATATCATAGATGACTAGCTAGTATCGAACTAGCCACAGTGGGAGTAACTTCAACAGTAACACCGACTCCAACTCAGCAAACTTGCTTATGTGGCAATAAGTTAATGAGGAGAGAGATAGTTTCAGTAACTTAGATAGTTATTGTAGCATCACATGTCCCAATGCAATATGAGTCTGTAACCTAAGAAAGGAAGCTTTGCATTAAATGTTGTACTACTACTTTGTTTGATTAGTAAGGTAACCTAAGATGTTAACTTATGATACTATGCATTATGGAAGTAACTAGTATCCTAGCTACACTATCATATATATGATACTCCCCATTACAACTAGCCTTATACGGCTCAATTCAAAAATCTCACCAACCAAGGTAGATGGTGAGTGGTGGAATACCTTTTGTAGTTTGCAAGAACACTCAATTAATGCTTTTGTTTTCCTCAAAAATTTATGTTTTCCAATGTATTAATTGCAATACATGCATTGATCAACTTTCTCTTAATACTTGCATGCAATGATTTAATGCACCTTGGAATCTGGACATGTGATGGGGAACAACCAAATTGAGCCTTATAAATGGAAAAACTAAAATGTTGAGATAAGCCTATAAACCGGAAAGGAGGGAGTATATATGCATGATACTAGTATATGATCAGCAATACCTCTGTAATGCGTGCATGCATAGTATCATGAGTTAGTATCTTAGGTTCCTTATTAATTACCATGCATGACACAAAGTAGTACAACATCGCTACAAGAAATATGTCAACTAGTGACCTTCTGTCAGTGATCCTGGAAGAATTGGTCATAGATCTATGACCATTTCAGACCAATTGGTCAAAAGCTGTTCGGGGGGCTCCAAACCCTAAACTATAATGACCATTTTGGTCAGAAAGGTCGTAATTTCCTTACACGAAATGGTCATAAAGCAGATCACACTGGTCTGCTGCCTTATTTCTAGCTGATCATGACCAATATAGATGGTCATAACCTTGTAAATTGTGGTGGGTTGCTATGACTAGGCGCCACCTCATCAGTTTTGCATATGTGTCATGTCCATGTGGCAGTTTTTGCCCTAGGTTGTGAAGCAACCTATATTTGTGTCATTCCCAAAAAAATCTCATAAATTCTTTGGGTCATATCTTCGTCAAATATGTAAAAAAACCTTCCTTTCCTAGTTCAAAAATAATTCAAAAATATTCATTTTCCTATTCTGTTCAGAAGAACAGTTTGTGAAGGAAGTACCACTTTGGCATGTCCAAATAATATCCATTTTCTACAGTGCTTTCCTATGCCCAAATAACCATCCTCCACCAAATTCTAGCTCAATCCATTCATTATTTTGAGCCGAGCTTCAACATTCGTATTTATGTCCAGTGTGGTAGTTTGCGAAGCAAGTACCACCTAGGCTCCTCCTTTTGAGCTGAAAATTTGTGAATACGGTCTTCTTAGTAACTGATCATCCTCAGCCAAAACTCACGCCCATTAGCCATGTACATTTCCCGTACCGCTAATCAAACACTTGGCTGCTAATTCATGTTTGAGCATCGATCGGTCTCCTCGTGAGAATCTTATGTTGTAATTTTATTCCTAGCATCTACCTAGGGAGTTCCCAACCCACTAGACATGCCTAGGCTGCCCAGAACGCATGGCAACGCCACGGTCACGCGATGACCATGCGGCGGGCATGCGAGTTTACGCGCTCTAGAGTTGGGGGCCTCGGCCACCGCCCAAACCTCGACGTATCGCCACCAAACCATGTATTTATGATTAAATAGGTACTTATGTAACTAGAAATGATTTTTGGAAAAAATAAATAGTAAACTATGAGGCAGCTGCAGTTCAAATTTGACCCGCTTCCTACTGAATCGGCGGGAATTTGTCTTTTTTACCAGAGGTGGATCAAAACTTTTGACACCCAAACTTTTTGTCAATTGTGCATTAAATATTGCCTAGTATTTTAGAAAATTCATTTCGTCCAATTTTGCAACCAATATTTGGTAGGTCCTTCACAAAAAAACTCATTTCGGGCACTCGGAAAATGGAAAATGTATTTTCCGTGCAAAGAAAATGAAAACTCCCTTAGGCAACATTGTTTAGAATTCCAAGATCCACCCTTGTGCACAATATGAGATCATTTGAACAAACTATGCCATGAATGTGGCCATAAGATTGATCATTTGGCTTGAAAGCCCTGAATCTTCATGCATGATAGCTCATTTCTGAGAACACTTTTTAAAAATAATTGCCGTATTTCAAGTTTATTATTTTTCCTGACAACTTAGCCACACATAATGACACAATGCGAAGGTTTTGCAATTTTTTGATTTTTTTGAATTTTTTTATGCCCCTTTCAAAATGCGGTCAAAACGGCGGGAATGACCGTTCCTAGCTAGTGGTTGAATCTTGGAATTTTTTTGGTGTTTCTTTGATTAAATAGATACTTATGTACATAGAAATGATTTTTGGAAAAAATAAAGAGCAAACTATGAGGCAGCCACAGTTCAAATTTGACCCGTTTCCAATTGAATCGGCGGAAATTTGTCTTTTTCACCCAAGGTGGATAAAAACTTTTGAAACCCAACCATTAGGTCAATTGTGCATTAAATATGGCCTAGTATTTTAGAAAATTGATTTGGTCCAATTTTGCAATAAATATATTGTAGGTCCTTCACAAAATAAACTCATTTCAGGCACTCAAAAAATGGAAAACGAATTTTCCGTGCAAAGAAAATGAAAACTCCCTTAGGCAACATTGTTTGCCATTCCAATATGCACCCTTGTGCACAATATGAGATCATTTGAACAAACTATGCCATGAATGTGGCCATAAGATTCATCATCTGGCTTGAAAGGCATTGATCTCCACACATGATAGCTCGTTTCTGAGAACACTTTTTAAAAATAATTGTTGTATTTCAAGTTTATTATTTTTCCTGGTAACTTGGCCACATATAATGAAACAATGCAAAGGTTTTGCAATTTTTTGATTTTTTTGAATTTTGTTTGCCCATTTCAAAATGCGGTCAAAACGGCGGGAATGACCGTTCCTAGCTAGTGGTTGAATCTTGGAATTATTTTTGGTGTTTCTCTGATTAAATAGATACTTATGTACCTAGAAATGATTTTTGGAAAAAATAAAGAGCAAACTATGAGGAAGCGACAATTCAAATTTGACCCGTTTCCACCTGAATCGGCGGAAATTTGTCTTTTTCACCAGAGGTGGATAAAAACTTTTGAAACCCAACCATTTGGTCAATTGTGAATTAAATATGGCCTAGTATTTTAGACAATTGATTTGGTCCAATTTTGCAATAAATATATTGTAGGTCCTTCACAAAATAAACTCATTTCGGGCACTTGAAAAATGGAAAATGAATTTTCCATGCAAAGAAAATGAAAACTCCCTTAGGAAACATTGTTTTCCATTCCAATATGCACCCTTGTGCGCAATATGAGAACATTTGAACAAACTATGCCATGAATGTGGCCATAAGATTGATCATCTGGCTTGAAAGGCATTGATCTCCACACATGATAGCTCGTTTCTGAGAACACTTTTTTAAAATAATTGCTGTATATCAAGTCTATTATTTTTGCTGGTAACTTGGCCACATATAATGAAACAATGCGAAGGTTTTGCAATTTTTTGATTTTTTGAATTTTTTATGCCCGTTTCAAAATGCGGTCAAAACTGCCGGAATGACCGTTCCTAGCTAGTGGTTGAATCTTGAATTTTTTTTGGTGTTTCTCTGACTAAATAGATACTTATGTACCTAGAAATGATTTTTGGAAAAAATAAAGAGCAAACTATGAGGCAGCCACAGTTCAAATTTGACCCGTTTCCAGCTGAATCGGCGGAAATTTGTCTTTTTCACCAGAGGTGGATAAAAACTTTTGAAACCCAACCATTTGGTCAATTGTGCATTAAATATGGCCTAGTATTTTAGAAAATTGATTTGGTCCAATTTTGCAATAAATATATTGTAGGTCCTTCACAAAATAAACTCATTTCGGGCACCCGAAAAATGGAAAACGAATTTTCCGTGCAAAGAAAATGAAAACTCCCTTAGGCAACATTGTTTGCCATTCCAATATGCACCCGTGTGCACAATATGAGATCATTTGAACAAACTATACCATTCCAAAATGCACCCTGATGCAAAAATATAAGAAAAACAAAAAGAAAAACCACAATTATATAAGCTTTGTTCTCATTGGTTGAAACGTGTGTGCCATGGATCAATGACATGGAACACTTCCATCCATCCATCCTCTCCCCCCGATTCAGATCCCACCCGCAGCCCACCTAAAAGAAAAAAAGAGAAAAAAAAAGAAAACCCCACCTGCAGCCCAACTACCCCAAACCCTAACTCCCATCGATCCCCTCCCTCTCCCCCTAATTCAGATCGCCGCCGCCGCACGTCCTGCCCCTCCTCTCCCCCTCCCCGCCTCCCAACCTCCTCGCCGCCTCCTCCTCCTTCCTCTCCAACCTCGCCTCTCGCTTCGTTGCCCTGCGCTCGCCGCTCGCCGCGGCGCGCCCGCCGAGGCCCCATAGCGCCGCCCAGTCTCTCGCGCTCGGGCTCGACGAGGTCGCGCGGGCGCTCACCGGCACGTCCGTCTTCACCATCTGCAACTCCAGCACCTAGTTCGTGCTCGTCTCCGCTCCCTCGGCCTCCTCTGCTTCCGCTCCAAGGACGCCGACGCCCTCCTCTCCATCGAAGGTCGCCGGAACCACGACGGCCGGTGCGCCTGTGCATGAGGAGACGACGACGACGGGGGAGTCCAAGTTCGGCCTCACCTTCGACTGGGAGATGGAGAAGCTGGGGGTGCCAGGCGCCATCGTCGTCAACAACTACCACAGCCCCGAGTTCCTGCTCAAGACCGTCACCCTCCATGATGTCTCGGCCGCGGCAACCTCTGCTTCGTCGCCAACTCCTAGATCTACCCCGCCGGCAGCTACACCTACAGCCGTGTCTTCTTCGCCAACGATGTGAGCGAGCCTTGCCTTTCCTCTCCTTTCATTTTCATTTCACCCGCCGTCGTCATTCATGGTCATCAAGTCTTCTTTGAGATAAGATAAGATTAGTAGGTGCAGAATTTATTCTGTGTGGGTAGAGAAAAGATATGGCTAGGTGCAGAGGATTGAATGAAACCGGCACCGTGGCACCCTAGTAGGTGAAGAAAACTGCTGCACTTGAACAAGTGTGCGACCTTGTCACATCCCTAGTTCTAGTATGCACTAGGCTAGCCCTTCTTGTGTGCATCATGTTAATTTTTTCAATTAAAGTTGAAATGGGGATTGCCTAAACCCTAGCATTAAAGGAATTCACTAGGTTCACCTAAAATATTTTCAGTAAGTCCAAATGGCTTCCAAAAATGTTCATCATTTATGGAAAATACTGTAAACAGTAGACAGAGGTGATGCACATTTTTCCATGAAATATTTTGGCTCTGAGTTAAATCATACTCTGTTTGAATTTGGGCACTTAAATACTATAAATATTTAAAATGTCCAAATAATCCTAAACTTGAAATGTTCCATGTTGGCTATATTCCAAACACTGGCCATGAGCAGTTTGGTGATTTTTGAGTGTGCCTAAGTATTGTTAATAAAGCCAAACACAATTACAGAAAATACAAAAGAGAAATAAAAAATAGGAAAAGAACAGAGGTTCACCTGGAACTTACCTAGCGCCCACCAAAGCCCACCTGGCCCAACATACCTGGCTGGCCCAGCCCAGCTGGCCCCTGCCAGTCGTCCCGTACCTTTGCCAGTAGGCAGAGGCAGGGCAGCGAGCGCACACGCCCGAGCGGCCACCTCCTGCTTCGCCGTGTCGACGCCTCCTTCCTCCCAACCCCGCGCCAGGAGACGTGGACGAGGCCCGTGCTGATCCCCCTTCTCCCCTAGCCATTTTCCCCTCTCCCTCCTCGTTCTTCGCCCGAGCAGAGAGCCCCGCCGGCCACCGCAGCGCGCAGCTCATCACCGACGTGGACACTGGCCTCCCCTCGCCTCCCCTCGCCTCCCAACCTTGCGTGAGAGCTCCGCCTCGTTCCTCTCTTCCTCCTCACCGAGCCTGCCGACGCTAGAAGCCCCGAAAACGTCGCCGGCATCGTCGTGTTCACCGTCGGGCACCGGAGATCGTCGCCACCGATTCGTCATCCACAGGGCTTCCCCGAGCCCGCTTCGGCGCCCCCTGCACTCGCTGTGAGCCAATACACCGAACCCCTCTCTTCCCGTGATCTATTTCCCTCTCTAGCCGTCGTTCCCATCGAGCCCGAGAGCTCGGCTCCGCCGGCGATGTCGCCACCATGGCCTGAGCTCGACTCATCCGTGACCTTGTACCGCATCATGCTCCTAGCGCCTCCAGGAGGCTGCCTAGCCACTCCGTTGGCTCGCCGGAGCAATGCAGCCCAGCGCCCGCGCTATCCCGAACTCCGGCCGCCTCCAAAACGCTCGCCGGCGTTGTTCCCGGCCACCGCGCGCTCAACCACTTGCACCGTTGGACGCGGCACTCCTCCAGCTGGCCGTAGGACCAAGCCACGCGCCCAGCCGACGCCCGTGGCGCCGTTCCGAGTGCCTCCGCCGCTCTGTTTTGTCGCCGGCGCCTAACCCCGGCGGCCGCTGACGTGGCACCATCATTAGGGCCTAAGCACCCTACTGATTACCCCCTGGAGTCAATGACAACCGGGCCCCACCGCCCAACTAACCGGCTAACTAAAATAGATTAGGTTAGTGTAAATTACCTGTTTAGATTAATGCTAACCCTGTGGACCCCACGTGTCAGCTTTGACTTGGTCAAGTCAACGTTGACTGGTCCCCCTTGTCATCCACCCAAACCAGCCAGAGACACTGACCAGTGGGTCCCACTAGTCAGGTTTGACCTGGACCGCGCCCGTTGACCACTGACATCACAGTGACATCATGCTGACGCAATAACTCTTTTCTGGATTTACTTTTATTCAGAAAATTCCAGAAAATACCCCAAACTTCTAAAATTCATAGAAATTCAACCGTAATAATTTATATATGAAAAATTATCAGAAAAATCCAATCTATCCATTTATGCTACTTTCATGCATGATCAACCAACTTATACCCACTGTATAAGTGAAAACATGATAATGGCATTTTAAATGCTAAATATGGAGCTTGCATATGAACCCTTGGTCCATATGGACTTCATTTAAATTGTTGCTAGATGCATTAGTGCAAATCACAGCATATTGCCATGTCATGATCATGCATCATATTGTGCATTACATTAATTGTGTTCTTCCTTGTTTGTCGGTATTTGTCCCCTCTCGGTAGACGACGTTCCGACGATTTGATCGATGACACCGATGAAGAACTATACTGTCTTCAGAAGTAACAGGCAAGCAAAACCTCCTTGTTCATTCCGATACAATCCCACTCTCTCGCTCCTGCTCTCTTTTACTGCATTAGGACAACAACGATTCAATGTTACTTGCTGCGGTAGCCGAACCCCTATCCTCTGCATGACCTGTCATTGCCACAGTAAATAGATGAAACCCACTAGCATGAGTAGGAGTTGTTTGAGCCATGATGTGCCTACTCATTCATGCTTGTTGTCATGCCTGCTACTGCTTAGAGTTGAGTAGGGTCTGATTCATCGGGAATGAATTGGAATGTGGTGAACATGTCCTACTGTTGAGAGCTAAGTGTGTGAACACGATTTGGTAAAGGTAGCGGTGAGAGGCCATGTAGGAGTACATGGTGGGTTGTCTCATTGAAACCGTCCCCAGGAACTGAGTTCTGTGTTTGTGATCCATGAACAGTTACTACCACACATTGGGCTCTGGGCGCTCCAAGCTCTCTCGATTTATTAATCAACTTGATCTTTGTCCAGGAGTTGCAACTAGTTTCTGGTGTTTGTAGGTAGTGTTAGTAGTCTACCAAGTGGCACCCGGTACAGGTGAGCTTGGGACAGACTAGGCACCGTGGCACGGTGTACCAAGTGGCACCCGGTTGGTGGGCTTGGGAACCCTTCTCACATCGTTTGGGGCCGTGAGCGACACCCCGGCCGGATCTCCTTGCGGATGGAACCCGAATAGGCGATAAACCTGGACGAGATACTTGTGTGGTTAGTCAGGTCGTGGCTGACTCCCTCGCCAGGCTTCCGCTTGAAGGTTGCCGAGATACACGATGTGTACATGGTGGTAAGTGGCGAGAGCGTGTGTGAAGAAGTACACCCCTGCAGGGTTATCATTATCTATTCGAATAGCCGGATTCCTCGGATATGGAAACTTGGACCCCTTGCATAGTTCATAGACAAGTGAAAGTGGATACTCTAAAATGCGCAAGATAAGCGTGAGTGCTATGGATGGCGTTCTCGTAGGAAGACGGGAGCGGATCCATAGTGGTGTATTGGTATGGTGAATATGTGGACTCGTGTGCGCCACCTCAAAAGAGTTACTTGCAGTCATAGTTCAGGATAGCCACCGAGTCAAAGCTGGCTTGCTCCAGTCAAACTCCACCACCCCTTTATTGATACCGATGCATATGTAGATAGTTCTGATGTAAGTCTTGCTGGGTACATCTGTACTCACGTTTGCCTATTTTATGTTTTTGCAGAGAGACGTCAGTCTCGCTAGTAGTTCCGTGTGGACTTCGACGTTTAGCTTGATAGCTCAGCTACGATCTTCTGCCTCGGCAGGATCTGGTAGATAGTCAGGCTTCTCAGCCTTTTTCATTTGTAGATGTCTGTACTCAGACATGTTAAGCTTCCGCATGTGCTTTGACTTGTATGCTCTGAATTTTGGGTCATGAGACCCATGTTTGTAATATCTCGGCTCCTCGGAGCCTAATGAATAAATACTTGAGTCGTAGAGTTATGTTGTGATGCCATGTTGTATTTACACATATCGGGCATATTGTGTGTATGATTGAAATGCTTGGTATGTGTGGGATCCGACAATCTAGTTGTTTATCCTTGGCAGCCTCTCTTATGGGGAAATGTACCTTGAGCCATAGTAGTCCGCTACAGCCCGGTTCATCGGAGTCCTGCTAGCCCAGCACTACTTCTTAGGACACTTGACTGGCCAGCATGTGTTTCACTTCATCCCTGTGTCTGTCCCTTCGGGGAAATGTCACGCGGTGACATCCGGAGTCCTGCCTAGCCTGCTACAGCCCGGGTTACCGGAGTCCTGTTAGCCCAGTGCTACAGCCCGGATTCACACGTTGTTGACCGACATGCTCGAGGTTGATTCATGTATGCCTGTCCCCATGGGTTAGTGCCGCTTTGGGTTCACGACTAGCCATGTCGGCCCGGGTTCTTTGTCATATGGATGCTAGCGACACTATCATATACGTGAGCCAAAAGGCGCAAACGGTCCCGGGCCAGGTAAGGTGGCACCCGTGGGACTACCGTGCGTGAGGCCGCAAAGTGATATGATATGTTACATGCTAGATCGGTGTGACTTAGGATCGGGGTCCTGGCAGCTTTGGTATCAGAGCCTGATTGCCTGTAGGATTACCAAGCCAAACTGGTCGAAGTGGAGTCTAGAAATTCTTTAGTTATGTAAGGGAATTGATTGTGGAAGGGAACGTAAGGCGTTTTTTACTCCTTATACCTTATGCCCTTCTGATCTGAGTCAACGTCTTCTTTTCTACGGGGTTAAGAACTAGGCCTTCTCATCTATCTCTCAGGATGACGTGTTACTAATCCATGGACTTATAAGATTGTTGGATTTAAGCCCCAGTTCAGTTTCTACTACTTCCGCGTGTTCATAGTTGGTCTCGGAACCTTGATATTGTGTTGTTAAGTGGTTATGCCACCATTTTGCAGGATGTCTAAAATCTTCTTGAGCATTTGCAGTCGTTATGCTGTCCGAATCATCCCAGGTTTCCAAATAGTCTGATGCATTTGCAAGTCCATCCTTTCTGTCCCCGCTGTCCCTTTGGGCCAGATTAAGCACACTAACGGTCTGTTGAGGTACTCCATTGCCTTGACATTTGTGTTGGAGCTAGTATTATGACCCTAGCCATCTTAGAGAACCACCCATAATCTAGCCATGCTTTATATTTCCAGTGTGATGATTCTGGCCACCATTCCCGAGAGCATCCCGTGATGCTGCTCAGTAGTAGGTATTCTACTCCTGGGTTTCTGAACCCGAGATTCACCCTACTTACTTCATGTTGATAGTGTTGCTAGTTCCTTCAGGATATTAGTAACCTTGCGATAGTCCTCAGGGTCCGTGGTATTTCTTTCTTCCAATACCATGAACTACTTATGGCAGCAGTTCCTCGTTGAACCGAACGATCACAACCAGAGTGCTCTTGATGAGTTCTCGATTCTATGTTGTGACTCTGCCAATCCTACCCTTTTGCATGGGTTACCGAAAGAAATGTTGAGCTTTGCTCGGCATACTAATCTATGCATACACAACTCAAATAATTATATGTTCTCTGAGTTGTCCCCCTTCAGTTATATTCCGAATTTCATCTATCAATTGATAGTCAAGAGTATTTGTGCGATCGTGTTCCTCGATGCCTATTATTCTTGTGGTCCGGCAAGCCATTCTATTCCGGAATGACTAGGAGAAACAAACTCCAGTACCTCATCCATTTCTAGGATTGAGTCAAAGTAGTTGTATTCTGCAGATCAAATGCAATCAAGCTTTTGGTCTGTTCTACCCTGAAGTATTACCCACTTTATGTCAGGAACGTCATAGGAATTGCACCATCTCTTATGAATTTTTGATGCAGTGATACTTCTTGCCATCATTGTTCATTCCTCGGTTCCCGTGTTATTGTAACCGGAATGCCGACAAGTGAATCATGATGTGTGAAACCAATACTCCTAGCAACCTCGTTGCTTGGTAGTAAATGGACAATAATTTCATCCTTAGCATGTGGATTATTGAATCACCACTCTAAGATTGATCGTGCAACCTAGTCCTTATTTCTGGTGCACTCCTCGATCGATGAGTTAGGATTTTGCCAAACCCTCGCTCTTTTGATCATATCATCTTGCCTTGAAAAGCAAGATTGTTCCCAAGCTTAGTAACATATCGGTGGTTCGTGATGTTCCGAATATCTTCTTAAAAGTATTACCAGGTTTTTACCTGACCGCTATGTTGAGTTTGTGATCAAGTTGGTTTCCTATAAACCACCCCTTCTCCAAGAATCTGTGTTGGATACCCCTGAGCTACTTGGTTGAGCTAAACAACAACTTGGAGAGTTGGAAGATAAAAGCTTTGTCCGGCTTAGTTCACTCCAAAGGGATATCCTTCCGTGTGTGTGTGTTGAAGAAAGATGATATCTTCCTCGATTGATCCTCGTGGTCAGTTGTTGAACCTATTGTCTTATCAAAACTTTGATTCGAGTATGGACTATCGTCAATTCAAATCAGAACCAACGATGTTCGTAATGTTGTCTTAATCGTGGTTGATCCCTCGAGCATACACCATTATGTCTTTTGGTCTGACCAATGCTATTGCCGTGTTCACATGATGGTGGAAGTCCAGTGATATGGAAATTCCGATGAGTTGCTGTTGAGCCCATTAGCGGCATCTTGTCTCCCCCATGATTCATGTTAAACATTAGGCTAGTGTTGGAAACTTTGTAAACAATGCCTTCATGTTCCATTCATGAAGCATATGTTTGGATGAAAGTAGCGACTTCCTCTAAGTTCACGTGCAATCGATGCAAGTTGCCGCCGTGAATTCGAGGGAGCTTGTTTTTGCTTCCTTTGGAATCATCCCAAGTCAATCATGCATTCGTGCGAAGTACTCTATGGTTTGGTAGATTAATTACCTACACTCCATATGTGTTCCTAGCACACCAAGCCACTGATTGATTTGTTCAAGGAGAAGAAGTTCCTTCTTAGGATCCGGACTTATGCAAGGGCTTCGATATCCTCGATGATGGTTCCCAACCAGAACTCGGTAGTGTTTTATTGTAAGACTACTATGTGGTCATGCTTGTCTGGGACAGCGTGTTCACATGTGTGTAGCAGAACCAGCTCATGTTTTGGGGCTTGCTATCGTAGTTCATTTCCCGAGAATCTCGCAACGTTATCTCGTCGGGTTGTGTTGCAAATTTTCTTTTCCAGACATGATGTCTGAAATATCCTGTTACCAACCAGATTTGAATCTCAGGCAGATATGATGGTTGGAACTTTTCCAGGACCTATGATGTAGATCCCGACAAGGTTGATGTTCTGGCCGACACACCTAGTTGGAATATCTACTATTGTAGTATCTTGATTGAGTAATTTTACCATCTTCACCATGAGGATTTTGTATGATCTATACTAAAAGTTGTCCTTATGGATGTGTTGTGTTTCCGAAGTCCGGCCTATATTTGATGACCATGATGATGCTTTGAGCATGATCGTGGTAACCAGTACATCAAGGAGAACATTATAAGCGGAGTGCTAAATGTCTCTCGGTCAATCATCCAGATTTGCTTCTTTGGCGTTGCTAAGGAAAAATCTGAGAAAGTGATGTCCTCCTTTGCATCTGCATCCTCCATCACCGTTCATCATGGTAGTATGATGTGTTGCCAGGATCCTTGACACGGATGTTGGTAAACCTTGATGAATATGGAAATGCTCAAGTTCTTGAGAGCACGCGCAAGTAAAATCATCCCTTGCGTTGTCTTCAACAAGATAATCCACATCATCCATTCTAATCTGAGTATGCCATTCTTTCGAATTCATTCAAATGATCAACTGTGATTTTCCTTAGGCTGGTATAGAGAGTTTCAATGATCTCTGTATCAAAAGTAATTCTTTTTGCCACTTAAGGGAATAATTCTACAAGTCACCTTCCCCGAGGTGTCCCGTTATGGAATCATGGCAATTATCTCCTCACTACCTTGAAAACCATGCACTATCCTACTCCAGCATGGAATTGTCGCCTACCAATTTGAACCTTTGTCATATGTTTCTCATCCATCATCTCTGATGTGTGTTTTGCGTCTCAGCTCAAGGGATGTTTCTACGTCTCATTTCGTGAGTTGATCTTGCGCTCATTAAGATCGATGATCCATTGTGGCGAGGTTGTCTTGCTCTCTTGTCGCCATGTTGGATGAAGTTCTCAAAGGAAAGGATGTCATAATCTATATGAAGCAATGAATCAACATCCTCAAGAAGGGCGATTGGATCATGAAATTTGTGCCAGTTCCATGTCCCATCTGTCTTCTTACCTCACGTCTTGAATCTCGGGACGAGATTCTTGTTTAGTGGGGGTGAGTTGTCACATCCCTAGTTCTAGTATGCACTAGGCTAGCCCTTCTTGTGTGCATCATGTTAATTTTTTCAATTAAAGTTGAAATGGGGATTGCCTAAACCCTAGCATTAAAGGAATTCACTAGGTTCACCTAAAATATTTTCAGTAAGTCCAAATGGCTTCCAAAAATGTTCATCATTTATGGAAAATACTGTAAACAGTAGACAGAGGTGATGCACATTTTTCCATGACATATTTGGGCTCTGAATTAAATCATACTCTGTTTGAATTTGGGCACTTAAATACTATAAATATTTAAAATGTCCAAATAATCCTAAACTGAAATGTTCCATGTTGGATATATTCCAAACACTGGCCATGAGCAGTTTGGTGATTTTTGAGTGTGCCTAAGTATTGTTAATAAAGCCAATCACAATTACAGAAAATACAAAAGAGAAATAAAAAATAGGAAAAGAACAGAGGCTCACCTGGAACTTACCTGGCGCCCACCAAAGCCCACCTGGCCCAACTTACCTGGCCGGCCCAGCCCAGCTGGCCCCTGCCAGTCGTCCCGTACCTTGGCCAGTAGGCAGAGGCAGGGCAGCGAGCGCACGCGCCCGAGCGGCCACCTCCTGCTTCACCGTGTCGACGCCTCCTTCCTCCCAACCCCGCGCCAGGAGACGTGGACGAGGCCCGTGCTGATCCCCCTTCTCCCCTGGCCATTTTCCACTCTCCCTCCTCGTTCTTCACCCGAACAGAGAGCCCCGCCGGCCACCGCAGCGCGCAGCTCACCCCCGACGTGGACACTGGCCTCCCCTCGCCTCCCCACCTTGCGTGAGAGCTCCGCCTCGTTCCTCTCTTCCTCCTCACCAAGCCTCCCGACGCCAGAAGCCCCGAAAACGTCGCCCGCATCGTCGTGTTCACCGTCGGGCATCGAAGATCGTCGCCACCGATTCGTCATCCACAGGGCTTCCCCGAGCCCGCTTCGGCGCCCCCTGCACTCGTTATGAGCCAATACGCCGAACCCCTCTCTTCCCGTGATCTATTTCCCTCTCTAGCCGCCGTTCCCATCGAGCCCGAGAGCTCGGCTCCGCCGGCGATGTCACCACCATGGCCTGAGCTCGACTCATCCGTGACCTTGCACCGCATCATGCTCCTGGCGCCTCCAGGAGGCTGCCTAGCCACTCCGTTGGCTCGCCCGAGCACTGCAGCCCAGCGCCCGCGCTATCCCAAACTCCGGCCCCCGCCAAAACGCTCGCCGGCGTCGTTCCCGGCCACCGCGCACTCAACCACCTGCATCGTTGGACGCGGCAGTCCTCCAGCTGGCCGTAGGACCAAGCCACGCGCCCAGCCGACGCCCGTGGCGCCGTTTCGAGCGCCTCCGCCGCTCTGTTTTGTCGCCGGCGCCTAATCCCGGCGGCCGCTGACGTGGCACCATCATTAGGGCCTAAGCACCCTACCGATTACCCCCTGGAGTCAATGACAACCGGGCCCCACCGCCCAACTAACCGGCTAACTAAAATAGATTAGGTTAGTGTAAATTACCTGTTTAGATTAATGCTAACCCTGTGGACCCCACGTGTCAGCTTTGACTTGGTCAAGTCAACGTTGACTGGTCCCACTTGTCATCCACCCAAACCAGCCAGAGACACTGACCAGTGGGTCCCACTAGTCAGGTTTGACCTGGACCGCGCCCGTAGACCACTGACATCACAGTGACGTCATTCTGACGCAATAACTCTTTTCTGGATTTACTTTTATTCAGAAAATTCCAGAAAATACCCCAAACTTCTAAAATTCATAGAAATTCAACCGTAACTCCAAATTAAATAATTTATATATGAAAAATAATCAGAAAAATCCAATCTATCCATTTATGCTACTTTCATGCATGATCAACCAACTTATACCCACTGTATAAGTGAAAACATGATAATGGCATTTTAAATGCTAAATATGGAGCTTGCATATGAACCCTTGGTCCATATGGACTTCATTTAAATTGTTGCTAGATGCATTAGTGCAAATCACAGCATATTGCCATGTCATGATCATGCATCATATTGTGCATTACATTAATTGTGTTCTTCCTTGTTTGTCGGTATTTGTCCCCTCTCGGTAGACGACGTTCCGACGATTTGATCGATGACACCGATGAAGAACTATACTGTCTTCAGAAGTAACAGGCAAGCAAAACCTCCTTGTTCATTCCGATACAATCCCACTCTCTCGCTCCTGCTCTCTTTTACTGCATTAGGACAACAACGATTCAATGTTACTTGCTGCGGTAGCCGAACCCCTATCCTCTGCATGACCTGTCATTGCCACAGTAAATAGATGAAACCCACTAGCATGAGTAGGAGTTGTTTGAGCCATGATGTGCCTACTCATTCATGCTTGTTGTCATGCCTGCTACTGCTTAGAGTTGAGTCGGGTCTGATTCATCGGGAATGAATTGGAATGTGGTGAACATGTCCTACTGTTGAGAGCTAAGTGTGTGAACATGATTTGGTGAAGGTAGCGGTGAGAGGCCATGTAGGAGTACATGGTGGGTTGTCTCATTGAAACCGTCCTCAGGAACTGAGTTCTGTGTTTGTGATCCATGAACAGTTACTACCACACATTGGGCTCTGGGCGCTCCAAGCTCTCTCGATTTATTAATCAACTTGATCTTTGTCCAAGAGTTGCAACTAGTTTCTGGTGTTTGTAGGTAGTGTTAGTAGTCTACCAAGTGGCACCCGGTACAGGTGGGCTTGGGACAGACTAGGCACCGTGGCACGGTGTACCAAGTGGCACCCGGTTGGTGGGCTTGGGAACCCTGCTCACATCGTTTGGGGCCTTGAGCGACACCCCGGCCGGATCTCCTTGCGGATGGAACCCGAATAGGCGATAAACCTGGACGAGAGACTTGTGTGGTTAGTCAGGTCGTGGCCGACTCCCTCGCCAGGCTTCCGCTTGAAGGTTGCCGAGATACACGATGTGTACATGGTGGTAAGTGGCGAGAGCGTGTGTGAAGAAGTACACCCCTGCAGGGTTATCATTATCTATTCGAATAGCCGGATTCCTCGGATATGGAAACTTGGACCCCTTGCATAGTTCATAGACAAGTGAAAGTGGATACTCTAAAATGCGCAAGATAAGCGTGAGTGCTATGGATGGCGTTCTCGTAGGAAGACGGGAGCGGATCCATAGTGGTGTATTGGTATGGTGAATATGTGGACTCGTGTGCGCCACCTCAAAAGAGTTACTTGCAGTCATAGTTCAGGATAGCCACCGAGTCAAAGCTGGCTTGCTGCAGTCAAACTCCACCACCCCTTTATTGATACCGATGCATATGTAGATAGTTCTGATGTAAGTCTTGCTGGGTACATTTGTACTCACGTTTGCCTATTTTATGTTTTTGCAGAGAGACGTCAGTCTCGCTAGTAGTTCCGTGTGGACTTCAACGTTTAGCTTGATAGCTCAGCTACGATCTTGTGCCTCGGCAGGATCTGGTAGATAGTCAGGCTTCTCAGCCTTTTTCATTTGTAGATGTCTGTACTCAGACATGTTAAGCTTCCGCATGTGCTTTGACTTGTATGCTCTGAATGTTGGGTCATGAGACCCATGTTTGGAATATCTCGGCTCCTCGGAGCCTAATGAATAAATACTTGAGTCGTAGAGTTATGTTGTGATGCCATGTTGTATTTACACATATCGGGCATATTGTGTGTATGATTGAAATGCTTGGTATGTGTGGGATCTGACAATCTAGTTGTTTATACTTGGCAGCCTCTCTTATGGGGAAATGTAGTCTAGTGCCTCCTTGAGCCATAGTAGTCCGCTACAGCCCGGTTCACTGGAGTCCTGCTAGCCCAGCACTACTACTCAGGACACTTGGCTGGCTGGCATGTGTTTCACTTCGTCCCTGTGTCTGTCCCTTCGGGGAAATGTCACGCGGTGACATCCGGAGTCCTGCCTAGCCTGCTACAGCCCGGGTTACCGGAGTCCTGTTAGCCCAGTGCTACAGCCCAGATTCACACGCTGTTGACCGACATGCTCGAGGTTGATTCATGTATGCCTGTCCCCATGGGTTAGTGCCGCTTTGGGTTCACGACTAGCCATGTCGGCCCGGGTTCTTTGTCATATGGATGCTAGCGACACTATCATATACGTGAGCCAAAAGGCGCAAACGGTCCCGGGCCAGGTAAGGTGGCACCCGTGGGAATACTGTGCGTGAGGCCGCAAAGTGATATGATGTGTTACATGCTAGATCGGTGTGACTTAGGATCGGGGTCCTGACAGACCTGCTGCTGCCGGGTTATTTCTTTGAGATAAGACACGTACGTGGGTTCACAACGCATGCATGGCTCCACCACCATGGGACGACCTCAGTCGCTACATGGCCGCCTTAGAACCAGAAGAAACTTTTAAAAGATGTTGCATGATACAGTAGTAGCACTCAATCCGGTTTACTCTACCGAAATAGTATAACATTTTAATCTGGAATCCCACCTAGCAGTATTCTAGGTGCCTTCCAGTCAACTCATCATATCATATGAGCCCAGAAAACCCGACCAGATCACACTTGTACTAATTTTCTCAGTATTTAAGCAAATCAGGAAGAACAGATCTTATTGGCTATAAGCGTGCTTTCTAGTACTTATTAGTTGTTTTGCAACTTGCGAGCAAGTTGTGGGGTTTCTGTACATACTTTGTGGTGTTATGTGTCATGCGATTCTTGGTTCTAATAAGTATTGGCCAGTTCATGTTCACGTTATAATCCTATAAGATTGGGCTATAGTTGCGAATACATCTCTGTGGCAATGGATTCTGTCTAAGGCTTTTGCTCTTTGGTGTCACCCTGCCAGTGCATCACTTAGCATAGTCTGTATGTTAAGATGCTCAAAGCGAAGGGCGCGATAAGTTTTTCCTTTGCATATGATTGGTTACTAATGATGATACTGCTTCTGGAATAAATAGGTGGGAT
Source organism: Triticum urartu (assembly GCF_056163025.1). Lineage (NCBI taxonomy): Eukaryota > Viridiplantae > Streptophyta > Magnoliopsida > Poales > Poaceae > Triticum > Triticum urartu. The sequence goes on along the minus strand of NC_141874.1, from coordinate 653,137,299 downwards.
CCTCAAGGTCCATTCAAACCATTGCATTTGATGAATCCGGCAAGACTATCTTTTATTCACTCCATACTCTATAGACATTTCAGGTACACTTAACATATCTTGCATATGATTGCTTTTTTTGCGGGTTTGTGAAGAGAGCTGATCTGGTTTTGTGAAGGAAGGGCGAGAAAGATTATGTGGGGATCAGATTGTCCATGGCGACCTAGGAGGAGCAGCACCATCTCAGGTTCGTCACTTGCTCCTCCACTTCTCTTATCTTCTTCTTCTCCATCTCCCCATCTAATTAGTGTGTTCCTTTGCAGGTTGCTCCGATCTAGTTGTGTGAAGCAACATGCAAGGTCTGCTACTGTTGTTGTGCTCCATTGAACGATCCGGTGAAGGACAATTTGGTCCATAGGTCGTCCCCCCATGCTATCTCTCTCTGCTGCATAGTTAGGTTCAGTTTTTTTGTTCTCTTTCTAGTTTAAGCGTAAGCAGATTCCAGTAGGTCTCTATGTATGTAGCTCATGAGTTAGAACATCTAATCTAATTACGGACTGCAGACTTGCTATGTCATGTGCAAACTTGCTTGCATTTAGTTCAGAAAATTTCTGAATTCTCTGGTGTTTTCTTTCACTCAATGATTGTGGTACTGGTAGTCAAATTAGATGCCTCCTTTGTTGTAATTCACTCGTTTCCCTGTCATGGTTTATCTTGAATTTTGGTAGTGTGACAAACACATTAGCAAATCTAAATAACTTTGACATATTTGTTGTATTATCTTGCACTGGATTGGCACCTTTCATTACCCTGTACAAATATATCTCAATTCTGCTAACACTGATCCTTGTGTATGGTCTTAAACCCTTTTGGTTGCATGATACTTCTATATCTGTAGCCTTTAATGAATTCAATGTATGATTGTGATGAGAATTATATGATACCTACTTGTTTTTATCCTTGATCAGTATCATTTATGGTCTCTGTTCTTATTGCTTGCTGTGTACGTTTAGTGCCTATACATCGTTGTGTTTTGCGGGTCTAGTCCTTCACTGTTATAGTTTGAAACCACTTCATAACTCATAATTTGTTTCTCATGATTCATTGCTTATGAAAATTATTACAAATATGTTGAAAATTGCATAGAAGAATTTTGTGCCATCTCTGCAACTGTGCTAGATGTGATGTTCCTGAAACTTATTATGGTATCTGTACTGTCCTTATGTTGCAACACTACAGTTATTATTTCTCATCCTTACGCAGACAAGAAAGCTAACTTTGCCCTAGCCTTCTCATCCAAGAATAGAAATAAATAAAGGTCGACACATGTTTAAAATGACATGTCAAACTTAGTTTTTGAGGCTATGTTGCATTTGTAGTTCTTGCTCTGTTAAATTTGAGGCTACATTGCATTTGTAGTTCTTGCTTTGTTAAATCTGAGATTGATGAAAATGGTATATAGAAAGCAAAAAAATTGTAGCCACATAATGATGTTGTATGGTACCCCCAGCAAGTAATATGCTTGAATCAATGTTACTTTTCCTGATTATAATTATCTTATAGTATCGTGATGTTATATTTGTAGTTCTTGCTCTGTTAAATTTGAGGCTACATTGCATTTGTAGTTCTTGCTTTGTTAAATCTGAGATTGATGAAAATGGTATATAGAAAGCAAAAAAATTGTAGCCACATAATGATGTTGTATGGTACCCCCAGCAAGTAATATGCTTGAATCAATGTGACTTTTCCTGATTATAATTATCTTATAGTATCATGATGTTGGCAGGTATATGCGAGTCCGGCAGTGCGGTGGCGTACCTGTGCAAGCACGAATGGAGCGAAGACTTACTGTTGGTGTTGCCCGTCAAGTTCTCCAGCCCGGGGTGAACCGAGGCTATCTCAAATGCTTCGTTGGTTGGGTTGCTTCTTTGCTGCTGGTCTCATGAATGGGGTACATTTCTGAAACTGAACTAGCTTGCTATCAGTGGTTATATGATTGGTGATTGGATGTGTGGGCACTCCTGCTTGAATGCCTATTTTCTTCTTAGGTTGTCATTTTACCAAACATTTGTTGATTGTCGAAATGTTATATTTAGTTCCTGATTAATGATTTTCATCAATAAATTGTTGGTCACACGAGTCAAGCTTGTGCTCATATTTAGCTAGTTTTGGATGTATGTTGATCCAAATGTCTAGAAAAATAGAAGCTAACCATGTCAAAAGTTAGAGCACTCTTGATTGCTATATTAGGACAACGCTGACCATGTGTTGTTTTTCTTGAAGGAAGTTATTTTTCTTGAAGGAAGGGCAAGGGGGAGGCAACACGTTGGAAGCTGGAGGACCCAGGGATGGATAATATGTGTTGGTCTCGCCATCTACCTGGCCCTTTTGTTGATAAATCCATTGCGCAATGGTAAGCTTTCTGTGGCTCCGCTTTGAACTAGTGAGACATGTTGTATCTGCATGAATTTGGTCCATCTTAATAGTATGGAATGCCTTTACAACAATATATGTGATCCTTGACTAGTTAGTTTCTAGAATGCTAGTCCGTATGGAATCTTTTTTATATCTTTTTTAATGTGAGTCAGCACCAATCCTTGACAGGGTGACCGTGGAAGGGATGGAAGTTCATATTGCTGTTTGTAATGAAGGTCACAGCCTAATCCTGACTATGGTCGTCTAGTGAGTATGGCATATGGTTCATATGACAGGAGCATGTGCCCAGTTTGTGATCGCTTTTGACAGGAGCTCCATTCTGAAAAAGATTGAAGACAATTGTGGAGTTGTAAATTACTGTAGCCAGCTATCACACTTGTAGAGCTTGTAATATTGTGATTCCAATTGTATTACGTGTTATTGGTAGAGCAAGAGCTCCATATTGATTCTGGTTGTTGTTATTTGAAGTATTACATGTGTTTTCTGTCTATTTGAATTTAAATATTTGTTATTTATTCATTGGCATATTGAAATCTGAAGAACATGACCTTGACATGAGGGACCCACAAAACACAACCTGACATTTCGGACCCACTTACCAGAATCTGAAAAAACAGGAAACAAAGGCCATGGCCCAAAAATAAAAAGGCTAAAATGTTGGGCTATGCCCATGTAGCTGACGAAAACTGATATATAAAATATAAATAGGCTGAATTGATGGGCTTGGCCCATGCAGCTCATGAAAATTGACAAAAAAAACATAAATGGGTTGAATTAATGGGCTCGGCCCATATAAACACCGAACTGGACCGGGCTGATTCTTGTGCCATATCAGATTGCCACGTCGGATGCCTACGTGCCCTGGGGAGGCTGCTAGTGACCAAAACACAACAGTAGGCATATTTTGGTCGTAAACGTCTACGACCTTCTCACAAAGAAGGTCGTTAATTTCAGTTTACGACCGCCAGCTTTTGACCTTCTGATTTTGGTCAAAAAAGGTAGCAAATGAAAAACAATGACCTTTCAGTGACCAATAGTCAAGGTCACAAGTTGACATATTTCTTGTAGTGCATTTAATATGATACAGTATGATGATATGATACCACACACCCTCTCTTTCATCATTTAACTATGTGCCACATCATCCAAAAAGTCTAGTTGGCATGCATCATACCGCTTGATACTCCCATATTACGACCAGCCTTATTAGGGTGGCCATAGTGGGGGTATCATAGCCGGTATCATGCACCCGGGAATAGAAAATATGATGATGTGGCAAAGAAGCAGTAACATAGGTAGATACTGTAACATATATATATATATATATACATATATATATGATAAATGTTATACTACTTTGTGTCATGCATGGCCATAAATACAGTCATCTATGATATATCCTCCCTCCGTAAACTAATATAAGAGCATTTAGGTCACTATTTAGTAATCTAAACACTCTTATATATTAGTTTACAGAGGGAGCTAGTACTACTCTATGATACTATATATGCACTATGAAGGTACGTACGTAGTATCATACACTAGTATCATATGCATGATACTATATATATATAGTACTATATGATACTCCCTATATAAGGCTGGCCATAGTGGTGGTATCATAACCGACGATGTCATATGAACTCAGAAATAGCAAGTATATATGCTGATGTGGCAAAGAATTAAATATGTATATAAAGAGGGTTAGAGTAACATATAGTAGGTAGATACCATATCATGTTAAATGCGATGCTAATTTGTGTCATGCATGGCAATAAATATGATATATATACTCTATGTATTATACTATGCGCTATAATTAATTAAAGGTAGTATCATATGTACTGTATATTCATGATACTAGTATATGACACTCTCCACTAACTCATGATTTCTTACCGTGGAAAAAAATTGGAGGCGAAACGATGAATTCATGTTTTAATTCGAACAAAAATATGATGTTAGGTAATGTAAATGTTTTCAAAGAGCACATGGTTCACTCACAAAAGTCATGTGTCCACTAAACCGTGGCCGATGCACCCCGCCACCCCTCTACCACGCGCGCGATCTGAGTCGTGCGTTCTGATTGGCCAGAACCAAAACCCCACGGATCGTACGTCTGCACCGTTGGATTCTCCTTGATCGAACGGCGATCCTCATCCCTTTCGACAACACATGTACATGTTTTCAAATAGCCCCTCCCAAAAAAATGTTTTCAAATAGCACACGGTTCACACACGAAAGCTGTGTGCCTACCAAACCGTGGCCGATGCCCCCCCCCTCGCTACGTGTGCGATCTGAGTCGTGCGTTCTTATTGGCCAGAACCCAAACCCCACGGATCATACGTCTGCACCGTTGGATGCTCCCAGATCGAACGAAAATCCTCATCCCTTTCGACTAGAAATTCAGTCCGGCTAGGAATTTATTAATATGCAAACATGCACGGTAAATGCCAAAAAATGTCTTACATATAGCACACGAGACCTGAAATGCGCCAGCAAATCAAACCCATGGTAAAATTGTGATTGGTTTACGTGTGAAAAGTTTAGATGAGAAACGATGAACTCACATCTTCATTTCAAAATTAGTACATCTTCATTTCAAACAAAATTATTCTGTTTGTGCACACGAGCGCTTAGAGGCAACCGTTTGCATAGGCCTTTCCGCGCGCGGCGACCGGAGATATTTTTCACCCTTTTCACCTAGGCCGCCAACACACCCCCCCCCCCCACCGTCCGCCCGGGTTTCACTCAACTAGTCCACCCAATCTCCTTCACCAGCTCCCCCCTTCCCAAGATCCACAGCAGAACCCTCTCCGGCATCGCCGTGCTCACCCCGGCCGTGTGCCCGCTCTTCGGCGTCAAGCCTACCTCCACTGCCGTTCCCAAGACGCGGCGGCCCGCGCCTCACCGTCTTCATTTGCTCGCCAGCCACCCTCGAGCATATCGATGCAGTAACCCTCGCCTCTCTTGTGGTCCGGCCGGGTTTGCATTAAGAAGCATATTAGTTACTACTCTCCATCACGGTGAGGCATATTTCCTCACAATCCCCCTTCCAATTTCGTTCCGTTTGTTCCCAAATTGTCTATAAAATAACGGAGAGCGTATATATGTTCATTATCTACCCTCCTTACTACATATAAGTTCTATTTGTTCCAGTAAGTTACTGCCTATTTACAGATCGCGGGCGCCCGAGTCACACAAACTTAACAAATTAGTTGTACATTTTCTAAATTATTGCATGGCATGTTTAGAAAGCTTGATACCAAGTTGTTAGTTTTATGCTTATCCTCCTTTCCTAAGTTTCGCATGTGTTCTCTGTAGATGCTGAGTAGCAGCGACAGCACTCATTCAGGCCATGTATCTTCATCTAATTCGGGCAACCCTAGGTCTTCAGCAGATTGTGAGGGATCAAGTAGTCTTGAACGGGATAGAGCTCCAGCAATTACCCTTCCGGTCAGGACACGGAGGACACTCCAAGGAATCCCACACACCAGCCTAAAGGTGTATATGAAGTAACCGAGATTGATTTAAAGTCCTCGGCTCCAACTAAACCAGATAAAGCACGCATGAGGTTCAGGAGTGTGTGTGGATTTGTTGGTAGGGCAAGGCTCAACATTAATCCGCCGGGGTTTCGGAACGCAGACACAGAAACACGGCGAAGGATAGTCCAGGAGATCATGGATCACTTCAATGTTCCAGAGCAGTGGAGAATGTAGGTGGAACATGCTGCACTGAAGAAGGCTAGGGATGCTTGGAGAAACTAGAAGCACGTGTTGTACAAGAAGTACTTGAGTGAAGGCAAGGACCCAATCCCCGCATACCACCAAATTACAAAGGCAGACTAGGCAGAATTCAAAAGGGTCAGGGCAACTCCAGAGTTTGTTGTGAAGAGTTTCAAGCAATCAGAACTTCAGAAGAAGAACATACACCCCCACCGTATGGGTGTGGCAGGATACTACGACATGAAACTTATATGGGAACAGGAGGACAAAGAAGCAGTAGTGGTGGGTGGGAGTCCGCCCTTTAGTGAAATCAAGGGCGAACGCGCCAGAGACTACTTGCGGGCACATGCAAAGAGGCGTGATGACGAAACTTATTACTTTGAAAACGCACGTGACGCCAAACTGTATGAAGTGATGGTAGAGGCTTCCAATATCCTTGGAAGGTTCTAAAGGAACTCACGGCCATGTGACATTCTGCCATTGCTCTGGACACAAAAGATCCCCCTGGCCGTGCAAGGGGTATATGCGTTAATGTCCCGCACAAGAGGGCTTTCACACTCAGCAAAGAAAAGAGGCTCAGCATGAAAAAAGCGAGGAGTGAAATGAAGCAGAATGCATTGTTTGAAAAGTTGAAGAAGGAGATTTATCCGGTTGTTCAAAAGGATGTTGAGGAGTCAATGATGATGATGCAGAAGACTCTAACACTGATAGATAGCCAGCGGATGGGAGGGGAGGCGGGCATGGATGATGCTACTTATTGTGCGACAACACTGCACAAGAGTAGTTGTGCATCAGCTGACCCCAGCGACACTGAGACTGCAGCTGCTCGTGATGATGCTATATCTGATCTATCTGGAATCAAAGACAGACTGAAGGGCGTGGTTACACATTAAAGGTACATTAAAATGTGCAACAGCCTGGGTTTGCCCACCCTTCTTGGAAGATGGCCTCTTCTTGGACAATGTGCCATTGAAGCCGGGCTGTGTGAAGTGCTACATGACTGAAGTAAAGCCTGGATTCAATGAATTTGCCTTGAAGAATGTCCTAGGAGACTTCGATGAGCAAAGGACCTTGGGAGAAACACTATTACATCACATCCAGTGGCCACGAAAGGAAATAGAGTTCATCGATGAGATTCCTGAAGCCCCTCCAATAGCAACCACTGTCGCCCCTCAACCAGTGACGCTCTCCTTTCCAGAGCAGCTCTCGTGGGCTGATGCATCAACCTGTGATCAGCTGGACCGACTTTGTGGCGTACATGCCATGTCATCCTCTGCCCCAAAGCAGCCTGTGGCAAGGCATACAACTGTTGATGACGCACCACCGGTTTAGATGTCGGCCGCTGAAGCAGCGGGGGGAGACCCAGCTGCAGCACATGCTCAGCAGACCAACCTGGTGGAACAGACTGCTAAGCAGTCTGATGCTTCAGAACCGCCTGCTAAGCAGTCTGTAGGTCCAGAACCGACTCCTCATCAGTCTGTCGGTCCGCAAGCGCGTGATCAGCATACCAATGCATCAGCACTTCCTGCTCAGCAAACCAACGCGTTGGCACGACCTCCTCAGCACACCGACAAGTTGGCACCACCTGCGCAGAAACCCGACATAGCTTCAACACATGGTCAGCAGTCCGATGCCTCTGCTCCTACAGCCCAGTAGTCTGTCACTGCAGCACCGCCAGCTCAGCGGTCCGGCATAGATAAACAGTCTCCTAAGAAGTCCGCCCAAGCTTCACCGTCTGCTCGGCAGTCTACCGTGCAGGCAACCAGACGTTCTACCAGAAATGCTTCAAGTACCAAGAAGGAAGTGGCCAAAAAGGCTACACCCACGACCACAAGGAAGCGCAGCGGGAAAGTGAAGAGGAAAGAGAACGATTTCCTCTTACTTAAAGCACTCATCGCCCTGGACCAAATTAACAGCAGCTTGTTCGAATCGGGGAGTAATATTATTTCTGACGCCATGGATGATGAAGAAGTAGAATTGTTGCTTGCTAAAAGAAAAGTAGACGTACTTGAAGCACGCAATTACGTCCATGGTCAACCATTTCTTGTTGGCGAATACTTTGATGAGTGCAGCTCCAGTTGCCGCGAGTTACATGAATATTGCATGGATCAAATGTCAGAAGGTCACCACCATTTGCTAGTCCACTACAATAGAGACCATTTCTGACACGGTGCTGGTTCCATCGTTGTGAGTTTCGAGGACTTCCATCTCTTCTTCAACTTCAACGTGCTCGATGTCACTCTTGTTAGATGCGTGATTTTGTAAGTACTTAACAAACTCTGATCAACTTCTCCATACAAGGCTATAAATGATAAACAACTAACTACATTTTATTCCTCTTAGGGGATTGAACGCGCAGAGAAGACAAAGTGAGAGTGTGTATTTCATAGAGCCTGCATTAGCAAATGGCACAACATTACATGAAAAGGACCGACGGGACTGGGCCGTTAACATGGTCGTCCGTATCTTCGAAAACACGTCCCATGCAGAATTATTTCTCTAGACGTATCATGAAGGGTAAGTCAAGTAAACAACCACGCATACACTGATTGTCTTTCAGATTTCGACATCATTCGTAAGTTTATGGCTTTCTTAATATGTAGCAATCACTGGATATTGGTATTCATTGTTCCAAACAAGGACACAGTTTACTACATCGATTCTCTCAGAGAGTCAACGAACGCTCAGGATCTGATGCAACTTCAGCAATTCTTGGATAGGTATTGAATTCTATGATGTTGAAATTAATTTGCATTCATATCTGGTTCAATAATTGATGTTGTAAAAATTCATCATCATTTGCAGTGTGCTCGCATTGTGGGAAACCAAAACAGGGAACCTGTTCAAGAGGAAACTACCTCTGCAGCACGAGATCGTTTCTCAAGTAACACACCGAAATCCATTATTTTTGGAAAATTTATCCAATAGTCTGCAAATACCTTTCCTTACGCTAGTCAAATGTTCAAGCTTCTAAATAAACCTCTTTCTATTTTTTCCAAAGAAAAAATAATACATCTAACACCGGTTAGGTTGTTCCTAACAGGACAAATACATGACTAATTTTGTACAAAAAATTTCAGTGTCCTCAGCAAGAAGCAGGGACCAACCTTTGTCGATACTATGTTTGCAGACACATGATCTCCATCTGCAAATCTGTTGATAGTTGTGACGATCCTCGTGAATTAGTACCAGTAAGTCTATCTTAAATAATATCTTCCACTCCACTCATATGGCACATTCTGATCTTAAAAATACTGCAGCTCATCTTAAAACCGAGGACCCCTGAACCGCTCCCGACTGGTGAATTGCTGATGGTTTGGAGATTTATCAGCGACTTCTTCCTGGATCACTACATCAATCCCATTGGTGATGATGAAGATTTCAGCATGGTTTCTCCTGAAACATTGAGTAAGAGTTAGCCGCTAAACATATAACGCATGGATCCATTATTTTCCATCTAATGAGGTCTTCGTATTTCATACACTATGATTAATTTATGTAATGCATATATGTGTGGACAAATCATTGGAATTTAGCTACAATATGTTCAATTGCAATTGTTGCGAAATCTGATGAATGTTCTTCCGGTGGACACTATTTGTTCAATTGAATATTGTGGCGAATTTGCTTTTTGCGTGCCAATTCAAAATGGGATATTTCTGTTTATTTGTTCAATTGAATATTGTGGCAATTTGCCTTTTTCGTGCTGATTTAAAATGGGGTATTTTTGTTTTAACCTGGCAATTGCTCCTCACACGGTTCAACTAAAGGAGTGTGTGTGATCCACATCGGAAAGCATACATCAATCGTATTGGAACCGTCAGTGATACACAGCAGATCGCAAACGATTCGCAGCGCTACTACGTGTGCATAGGTTCTCCGGAACCGTTTGTGATATCGCGTTATCGCACACGAGAACTGGGAGTAAACCGTGCCCAATGCAAAATACAATCCCAGTCGTATTTTTTTCAGGAAACGTGTGGGATCCCAAACGAAAAGCACACGTCACTCTTGCGGCAACTGTCGGTGATACCTAACAAATCACAAACGGTCTGCAGCACTTGTATGTCTGCGAAGGGGCTCCTGAACCGTTTGTGATAGAACATTATCGCAGATGGTAATTGTTGGAAAACGTGTGCGATGGAGTCTAGCATGGCAGACGGGTTACGCAGAAAACTCGTGTGTGATAGGGCACAAATCACACACAGTTCATATGTTGGCCCGTGTGCCTGACACACAGTTCATTCGGAAGAACATAGTTGGAGCGTAACCCACTTAGCGACGCACCATATTAGAACATGTGTATTGTGTTAAATGGGCAAGGGCCGAGGTGTTATCCCCTTGGTGGTGCGCCATATCTTTGATCTTGATATGGTAATAAGTGAGCAAGGATTGGATAGGCTCATCCCTTAGTGATGCGCTACATTGACTCCTAGGTGTGACGGAAATGAGTAAGGACTTCAGATTTGATTCGGCGAGTGCAAAGGGTAAGGATGCTACCTGAGAAAAGTAGAACCCGCTTAGGTAGCTGGAACATAGGGTCCCTAACAGGTATTTTACTAGAGTTAGTTGATACAACAATGATGAGAGTTGTCGATATCATATGCGTCCAAGAAACCAAATGGAGGGGACAAAATACAGAGGTGGAGGATACTAGCTTCAAGCTATAGTACATGGAGACAATTATACAAACAGAAATGGAGTAGGCATTTTATTAAAAAAGATCATCAAGTAAACGTCAAGAGGCAAGGGGCGGATTATCCTGGTCAAGCTGGTCGTTGAGGACTTAGTTCTTAATGTTATCAGCATGTATGCCCCGCAAGTAGGCCACAATGAGAGCACCAAGAAAGAGTTCCGACAAGGCCTAGTGGACATGGTTAGGTGTGTACATATTGGCAAGATGCTCTTCATAGGATGAAACCTCAATGGCCACATGGGTGCATCTGAGGGGTTCATGTGAGCTTTGGTTATGGCGGCAAGAATCAAGTAGGGGAGGATGTATTAAGCTTCGGTTTAGCCTATGACATGATCGTAGCTAATACCCTCTTTAGAAAGAGATAATCATATCTAGTGACTTTTAGTAGTGGTAAGCACTCTATCCAAATTGATTTTGTCCCCTCGAGAAGAGAAGACAATAATTAGAGAGAATGGTGTTCCTAGATTGTAAGGCAATACCTAGAAAGAGTGTTTTCCTAGATTGTAAGGCAATACCTAGAGAGAGTGTTGTTCCACAACATAAGCTTGTGGCGACTAACTTCTAATTTTGGATTCGTGCCTATCAGGATAAGTGTGCCTAAGTCGCTAGAACAAAGTGACGGAAGATCAGGGGAGGCTCAAGCATTCAAGAGGGAGTTACTAAGGAGGGTTCTTGGGAGGAAGGAGGTGATGCAAACAATATGTGGATGAAGATGTCAACTTGTGTTCGGTAGGTGGCCTCAGAGGATTTTGGGGTGACTAGACGAAGTAGAATCGAAGCTAAAGATACCTCGTGGTGGAACGATGATGTCCAGAAGGCTATTAAGGAGAAGAAAGACTGTTTAAAAGGCCAGCACCTAGATAGGAGTGCAGACAATATAGAGAGGTGGCAAAAAAGACCGCAAAGTGAGATGTGAGTGAAGAAATGGGTCAGACATATGAGGACCTCTACCAGGGTTTAAACACAAAGGAAGGTGAAAGAGACGTCTATAAGATGACCAAGATCCAAGAGAGGAAGACGAGAGGTGACAACCAAGTCAAATGCATCACAGACAGAGCAGATTGGCTTGGCAGTACTACAGAACAGACTAGCGGTAGCAGGTGCAAAATGCCTACCGATGGCGGACTTGGCTACGGAGGGCGCCTATCGCTGACCTCCCACCACTACTAACAGGTCACTAGTGGCGAGAAGAGAGCCCTCCACTGGTAAACCATTAGTAGTTGCAGGCGATATTAAGTACACGCCATAGGTCTTTCAGGTACCACTAGCTGGCATCCCAATCCGCCGGCCACAATCTTTTGTTGTTGCAATGGTTATCTCTTATTTATGCCCGCCACTAATAGCAATCCATGCCAAAAGAAAAAAAATGCTGCCACGACAGCTTTCTTTTGCTGTTGTGGCAACATTTTGCACTTGATCATCACATTGCATTGCATTGCATTACATCCATATGTTTGTATCAACATTCAAACATTCATCCATACATACATACCGAAACTGCCTAACACATTAATCATTTATGTTACATCAATGATGAGTACCAAGAAAAATAGAATGAGGACCAGTGGGTCGCAAGCTCTAGAATCGGAGATCTGGCCTCCCGAAGTGCCCATTTAACTACCTCACTCGTCATGGGTATGGTGGTTGGACTCCGACCCCGCCACATCCACAACCTCTCATCCAAGGTCGCCACCGTCAAGATGCACACTACAAGATCATTGAATCGCCTCTCTGCTATCTTTTGCATCGCTGGGAACCCGACTAAAAAATGTGTGATTGTTTGTGACAAAAAACCTCGTGAAGGGAAAACCCCATCGTGTAAGATCCTTTTCTATGATGAATACCATCACCGGCTGATTTCCTCTCGGGGAAGCACCCTTGGCTACTTTTGACATTCTAGCTTGATTCTGGCTGACGCATATGGTCGTCACTATACATGTGCATATTCTATGACAATTTTTAGTGTCAGAAAAGTGCCGGACAAGTCCTTTTTTGAAAACATAAATAAAAAATAGCTAATTTTTCTAGCTAACTCATTTAGCGGGATCTCTTTTTCTAATACTGGGAAATTGCTTGGAATTGAGATGGTTCGATTCCCTTCTAAGAAAGGAATTGTGAACATCGAGTTAGGGACCTCCTCTATGACCACGTCCCGGGCGAGGAGAGAGGGTGGCACGGCCGCGTACGGCGAGGCGATGTGCCCCTACTGCATAGAGAAGTGACACGTGACTACACAGAGTGAAACAAAGGTGATTTCAAGTGAGATCTATTTACTGAAAGATATCATAGCAAAATTTTTTGGGTTTCCTGTATTAGGTGATGCTAATTCTTATGCGCTTTTTTATGTTTCTCAGGAAATAGGTCGAAAATGGATTAATGGTGAACCAAAGATGACCCCGACATAAAACCATGGTGCGAAGGATTTTATGATTTTGCGATTGCTCAGAACAACAGATCTGAAGACATGTTGTGCTCATGTCGGGATTAAGGTAATGGGTTCCTCCACCCTACAGACCGAGTTATATTTCATGTTAGTATCAATGGTATGTACAAGACCTATATGAGGTGGATCTATCATGGGAATCACTAGACAATGGTGAAAGCAGTGGTACGGCCAATGAAGGTGCACTGGTACATCGAGCTGCTATACAAACGGTTTTTAACCCCTTTCCGTGACGACATTCTAAACCGTCGCCAAGTGAGTGTGTGTGATAAGGGGTCCTTCCCACACGACCCAAAAACCGTCAGAGATAGGCCCTCCGGTCACACACACTGGGCAAAATGAGATCATGTGCGATGGGCGAGCGATCAAATACAATTATACATGCCCAATCGGTTCCGGTCGTAAGTACATCCCACACAGTCAGTCCCAGACAAACGTTTCCATTTGTATGTACATTCCACACAGTCAATCCAAGGAATACATTTCCGTTCTTATGTACATCCCACACAGTCAATCCAAGAAGTATGTTTCCGTTCGTATGTACACCTCGCACAGTCAATCGAGGGAAAATGTTTTTGTTCATATATACATCCCACACAGTTTTATGTATAGCCTCGTGTGTGATAGGTGTAACGATCACACACGCTCTGCCTCGGTTAACTGTTTTCTTTTATTCGACTACATCACACACGATTTGATGAAGAAAACTGTATGGCTTTGGGCTATCCATCACAACCGCTTTTACTACTAAAACCGTTTGCAAAGTTCCATGACCCATTTAGCAGGTTTATTAGTATACAATTAATAATTATAGTATTACGCAAATTCACATTTCATATCAAACAACTGTTTGCTAATTTCATATCAGGCACATAAATATAATTTAATAGCACAGCACGATAGCTACTGAAAACAGCACAATACCACATATAGCTAGTTCACCTTCATAAGAACAATATTAGAACAATATATTCATTTCCCTAATCGACTGACGCATGGTCAGCCAGGTATGTCTTCTCCACCTCAGATTTCAGTTTAGTAGGAACCTATTTTGCACTGGCAAATTGGGATAGTGCCTCCTCCTTCGCCAACACCATCTTAGCAAAGTCTAATTTAAAAAAATCTGGACGCGGCGCCACGATGCAGTTACCCGCTGCAAATCTCATGCGGATGCGCCAAGAATCCAGGCTACCTGGGCCCCATTTATTCCTGCGGCCATTTACCTTCATCTCTCGCGCCACACGACACAATAAGCACACCCACGACGACACATACAAAGAGGACATCCAGTGGTTACAATGGCGCTCCCCGTGGCTCTAAGGGCGCTCCTAGCTGCCGACGACGACAACGGGGGGCAGTTCACCATGCATCACGTAGTGGACACCCACGTGAGGGGGAAGGCCCTCTCGATGGTGTACACAAATGAGCCGATCTCCGTGGAAAGCTCCATCCAAACTATGGAGCAGTTGCTCGCTGAGGACAAGTACTAATTGGTCGGCTTCGACCTCGAGTTCACCAGCGGTCGTGCCGGGCAGGATCAGAAGGTTGTCGTCGCCCAGTTGTGCGTGCGAAATGACGTCCTCGTCTACCACTACCACCTGGCCACAAGGCCTTGCGAGTGTTTCTCCAGGTTTATCAACAACTCCGACTACAGTTTCGCTATGGTGGACACCACTAACAATTTAAAAGCGCTCAAGGTTTCGGGCTTGAAATGCTAGAATCTTGTCAACATCAAGGACCACTACAAGGTCTGGGGAAGCGACAACAAAAAACAGAACTCCCTGGTTGACCTTGCTTCGGCCATCATCGACCCCTACTACATGAAGATGAAGGATGAGAGAAAGAAGGACAAGAACGCCTTGCACAACGTCTGGCATCAGAGACTGGATGAACAACACATCAAGTACACAACCAAGGACGCGTACGCAAGCTACGAGATGTACAGGCGGATCGTTGACATGAGGAAGTGTCTTCTTCCTGCCCCAGATGAGGGATCGAGGCACATACCAGTGGCGGGAGTGTCACAAGAAGTAGATGACTAGAGGATCGTTTCTCCTAGTTTAGAATACATGCAATTGTTTATTGAGGTTTGTGTGAATGATCCGTATAGTCACATATGTAATTGGATGTTTATTTCAGTTATATGTTATTCTTCTGTAGACAGAGCAAATCACACGGCTCATTAGCAGCAATCGTTTGTGTTATTATTGGTCTTCACACACATTTCTGATTACGGACCTGTTTGCCGCGTATCACACACATCTTGTTCAGTTGAACTATTTCTGTTGTCTTGGCTCATCGCAAACAGTTCATCCGAGTGAACTGTATGCCCTCCATCGAACAGACACCTTGATCTGGCTGACCGTTTCTATTGTGTTGCCTAATCGCACATAGTTCATCCTAGTGAATTGTATGCCGTATATCGCACACACACACTCATCTGGCTGCCCGTTTCTGTTGTTCTGCCTCATCGCAAATAGTTCTGCTGGATTAACCATTTGCCATGCATCGCACACGCAACTCTAATCTGAACCGTGTTTGATGTCACCGCCATCGCAAATGTTTTGTATCTTTTTTGACGGTTTTATTACATCACCGTTTGTGATTAATGCATCGCACACAGTTTCGTCAAAGGGTCTCTAATGGGACTGTCGTGTTTGGACCAACCTGTAGTGGTGTGTGTACGATGCAAAAAACACTAAGAAAAACATGATTCAAAATGACATCATCAAGATTCCATGATGAACCAACGAAGGGAAGGACATACACTAGATAAGATGATATGAAAAACATTGGTGGACGGTTGTGATCAAAGTAATCACATCTCCGATTCTAGCTAGCATGTGATTTTTTAGAACTTTAACATGTGTTAGATATTCCTATATCTTGAGCAGCCGTCTTTGTTCTTTAAGCCACAAAGTATGGAATGTTTGGTTGAGCCATAACTTCGGCCATTGCTCATTGTCACTTAATCATAGTACACAACCTTATTTTTTTTTACATCACACATCCTACAACAGTTGCAAGATTTTTCTTATTCAACACTCTTTTTGGCAGTAACAAATTTTGGGGAACAGGTAACAAAACCCACTGGTATAGCTCTCCTCGTGGCAGGCCTCAACACATTTATGCTTCTTACAAAGAAGAGTGCTATAGGTCCTACACTCATAAGTGCAGGTCTCGGCTTCCGAGCCTACAAAACATCCACACAATATGATGTACATAAAAAATTAGATTCTACAATGTTCCACATATATAGAAACAAGAATAGAAAGAAGTAGCATGGATTAAAAATTTCACATATGAGTGGCAACTGTATAAAAGTGCACTGGGGAAGTGACTTTTCTTCCTGTGGAATTTTCAGACAACACTTACCAGGAACAAAAAGAAGAGGCATGAGCAGTAGCAGGCATAACAGGCTTGGCACCTTGACAACTCCAATGTCTTCAGAAAACAATCAAAAAGCAAGCTTGGAAGAGATGCACATCAAAATGGGTCATATATATAGCATATAGCCTAGAAAGATGAGACCTAAAAAAGTCAAAGATATGCATGGAACCCGTTCTAAAAGAAGATATGAACCACCAAATTTATTGAGTATAATAATGTAGTCATTTTAACTTCTAGTTGCATGCTGCAATTCTGATACTCTATCTACAAGATGTGGCTCTATCAGCATGAAAGTCGTTCCGAAAGAGAGGTGAACCACCATATTTATGGAGTATAATAATATATGCATTTAACTTCTACATGTTGAAGGTGGTGCGCGTGTGCATATACATTTGCTACATATACTTCGTTAATATGAACTACTTGTCATAGTAAGCATGATCAATTATCATAGCAGATTCATCAAGATTTACATTCATCATCAACCAAGCTGAATGATTGCAATCAGTGTTGAATCATTTGTAAATCCAAGCTGAACCACTTACCGCATCTTAAAATATTCTTCAGCTTTGACAACACTTTCCCTAAGCCTATCTCTGTTCTCTTCCTCATACATGCTCCACAGCTTTGCTAGGCACATCTTCAAAGACTGTGGCCACTCTTCATCAACCCACTCCAGGTAAGAACACTTCCGTTCATCCTATAATATTTAAAACTAAATTAGTAACAATTTTAGGGGAAATGGGTTTCTAGCAACATAGAAAATCGCCAAATACATATTTTGAAAAACTGAAGAAACATGTTAATTATGACATATCTTCTCAAAAAGATCAATGTGCAAATGAATTAATTGTTAATGAGACAACAACCAAATTCTGAAATATCAAAAGCTATAATTAACTGCAACAACACTACAAGTTCGTAGTCATGTACTATAAATAACAAATTGAACATTTTATGAGAAAGCTAAATATAACTGCAACAACATAACGACAGTGTTTGGATGACATCAAATTGATACTAACAGATGTGTATATGCACAAATTTAGTAACATAGAACTAATAGCACTAAGGCCGTCCACTATGTATGCCAAAACTGGTGTCAAGACAACTATTGCTACATTTGCCACCGGTGCCTTGCACTGGAGAGCCGATGCAGAGCAAAAAATCAGGGAACCAGACTCCAGAGCACCTAATTTCTCTGATGCCCAATTCCTTCATGCCATAAAAATTTAGTATTTTACTGCTTGGCTACTCGGATGTGTGCACCAAAGTTGGCTGCACAAACTGCTAAAGCGGTGCCAAATAATTTTCTAATGGCACCGCTGATGAGATGGAAACTTTTTTAGATACTAGGTAGAAACGGTGACACTGTCTTAATCACATCCAGAATAATGTAGCACAGTGACGGTGTCTGAATCACATCTAACAAATGATTTGTAACAACGAAAGTGGGGATAACCTTCTCTGCACATGCCAGAAACTTCCTCCCACCGTCCACAGATTCAAACGCAACTAACTTCACGCATGGAGATTGATGGTGACAACGAGCAGGCAGATCTTCAGCGACCCCGCTCCATTCGTTGCAGTTGATGGTCCTAGGGAGCTACAAGAGGAAGTTATGACCCAAATGGACCGTCAGGTTAAAGTCCTTCATTTCAAATCATAACCCGAGAGAGAGAGAGAGGAGAGAGAGAGAGAGAGAAGAGAGGCATACCTGGGTGGTGAAAGAGTCGTCCTCGGAGGAGGAACCGCTGGAGAGGTCATTGAAGAAGACCATGGCGACCACGGCGGTCGGATGCGAGACGGCGAGAGCGAGGAAGCAAGCGAGGAAGCGGCTATAGCTTCAGAAGGAAGGAAGGAGGAAACAGGGGAAATGTGACTTGTGGTCAGGGAGAGAAGGGGGTGGGGAGGTGGGGTAGATATTTCGGTGGTAGGCCAAAAATTTTGAAAGGTGGAGGGAAACTTTGCGCGCGATGCTGCCGGACACCATTCACTTTGAACGAATGTGTGCATCGCAAACGATTCTTATGCTTTATGCGCATGGGATGAGTTTGATCATTCAAATTTTGGTGGAATTCCCTGGGTACTGTCCTCATCCACGTCATTGAGTAATTTAACATCGCTTGCTAATTTGGGCACACAAAAGAGCCTACAGCACACAGACCACACTTACTGAATTGAGCAATTTTAGTAATTAAACAGAGCCAGTTGACCTAAACATTGCTCTAATAAAAAACCAGCATTATAAACAAAGCCTAAGTATGCATAATTTTAACAAAGCCGCCGCCGCGCAGGCCTATGCCTCGCCGGTGTAAGATGAGACGTCGATGAATTGTCCTGGCAACATGCTGCCGTTGGTGGACTCCGCGTCCCCCTGCTGAAGTCGACCGCGTCCTCGTCCTCATCCCTGTCCTCGGCGCCGCCCTCAAGGTTGTAGTACTCGTAGTAGTGCTGGGCCAGAGCTCGCGTTGGTACTCCACCGCCGATTCTCGATGGATAAAATCTTCTCTACCTCGACCTCAGCCACACGCAACTCCTCCTCCCAGCGCTTCTCGATCTCTGCCGTCTCCTGCATCTCCAGCTCCCGATCGGCGATCTCATGAGGAAGCAGGTGCTGCACGGCCTTCGACGCCTTTCTGGACGTGAGTTGCATGCTGGATTCCGATGGCCTAGAATATCTTGGCGTGTGCGTCCTAGATCTTGGCGTGGATGGCCTCGACCCGGGCCAGGGTGACATCGGTGGCACGGACGGTAGCTCGAGCACTCTCGGCAGTTGCAGCCGTCGTAGCAGCAGCTAATGCAGCCATCTTGGCTACTGTGGCTACCCTGATGGCTGCCGCAGACGCCCTCTCGACGGATGCGGCCACGCTCAATGCAGATGCGGCGGCACTCTCAGTGTAGGCGGCGCGCGCTCGAGGAGGACGCGCCCACCGTACGAGCCCTCATGAGGCGTTTCCACGGCGTCATTCTTTGCAAGAAGGGGTTGCGGGAATGGGGATCGGGGATTCGTGGATTCAGGGGTGACCAGCACTAGAGCAGACTAAGCTGACGAAGCTTATGGAGGAAGACTTAAACAGACCCACGGATTTTCATCGCAAACGGTTCCTACAACAAACTGTGTGTGATGTTGTTGATATTTTATATTAGCCGTGCAAGACGAATTTGGAGTACAGTGGCAACGGATGGTGTTTTAAATGTACGAGAAAATTTGGAGTACTAATACAACTGTCATGTCAAATTTTGGAAACTTTCAGGAGTCATTTGACCATTTTAAGACATTTAAGTGATTGTCTAGCCATTTAATTACCGTAATTCAAATTTGAACTACATGCACATGCAACATCTAACCATAACGGTTTTGAAAAATCATATTTGCGTACTTGTGTGCGAGTTAATTCTATGTGCAGTAAATTGGAAGATTCTCAAACATATTGGTGTCACGGCTTGGACACATGGCATCGAGTGCATGCCATGGCATTTAAATTCCAAAAAATTCAAAAATGATTAGAAACACATGAAGCCTTGCTTAACGTAATGGCATGACACCAAGATGGTGTGGTAAAAAAAATTTGGCCCGTTTGATGAAAGTTTGGACACACACCCCTCACAAAACAGAACACCTCACTAGAAGGGTCGTGGTTCCGAGAGGGCAAAATGCATCTTTGATGACTAACCAGCGATAGCTTCCTCCTGTGGCCTTCAAAAAATTTCAGTTAACATGCACTAATAAAACTGTCATGTCAAAATTTGGAAAATTCTAGAGGTCATTTGGTCCTTTTAAAGACATTTAAATGATTTTTCTAGCCATTTAATTACCGTAATTCAAATTTGAACTATATGTACATGCAACAGCTAACCATAATGGTTTTGAAAAAGCATATTTTGTGTACCTGCGTGCGAGTTAATTCCATGTGCAGTAAATTGGAATATTCTCAAACATATTGGTGTCACGGCTTGGACACATGGCATCGAGTGCATGCCATGGCATTTAAATTCCAAAAAAATCAAAAATGATCAGAAACACATGAAACCTTGCTTGACGTAATGGCATGGCACCCAAGATGGTGTGGTAAAAAATTGTCCCATTTGATGAAAGTTTGAACACAGACCCCTCACAAGCCGAAACAACTCACTAGAGGGTCGTGGTTCCGAGAGGCATAATGCATCTTTGATGACGAACCGGCGATAGCTTCCTTTTATGGTCTTCAATATTTTTCTATAGTTAACATGCACTAATACCATTGTCATGTCAAAATTTGGAAAATTCAGTCATTTGACCTTTTTAAGACATTTAAGTGATTTTCTAGCCATTTAATGATCGTAATTCAAATTTGAAGTACATGTACATGCAACAGCTAACCATAACGTTTTGAAAAATCATATTTGTGTACTTGTGTGCGAGTTAATTCCATGTGCAGTAAATATGAAGGAATTTTCAAACATATTGGTGTCATGGCTTGGACACAAAGCATGGAGTGCATGCCATGGCATGTAAATTCCAAAAAAAAATAAGAAATACATGAAACCTTGCTTGATGTAATGGCATGCCACCAAGATGGTGTGGTACAAAAATTAGTCTGTTTGATGAAAGTTTGGACACACACCCATAATAAACCAGAGCTACTCACTAGAAGGTGCGTGGTTCCAAGAGGGAACAACGCATGTTTGATGACGAATCGACGATAGCTTCCTCTTATCCGAGTGAACCGCATGCCGTATATCACACACATCTTGATCTGGCTGACCGTTTCTGTTGCGTTCCCTAATCGCAAACAGTTTATCCGAGTGAACACTATGCCGTACATCGCACACACCTTCATCTGGCTGCCCGTTTCGGTTGTTCTGCCCCATCACAAACAGTTCATTAGAGTGAACCGTATGCCACGCATCGCACACACAGCTATAATATGAACCGTGTTTGATGTATCCATCATCGCAAACGTTTTGCATCTTTTTTGACGGTTTTTTACATCACCGTTTGCGATTAATGCATCGTACACAGTTTCGTCGAAGAGTCTCTGATTGTAGTGTCACAAATTAGTAGCATCCTGCAGTAGTGGTGGTTATGGATGCACCTTGTCCTAGAGCAACATCCTTTACCTCGTGTAGCATTTTTTTGGTTAGGGAGCTAGTTTCAAAAGGCTTGAGTTGAGTGGTGGGTATAAACAACATTCTTGGATCATAAGTGGATCCTAGGCCACCCAACAAGGTCTTTTTGTACTCTGGTCCTATTTCTGAGGGAGTGACAATATATTTCCTCCTTAGTGTTGATCAAAAATTCTGGGATGAGGGGGGTGGTCCGAAGTGTTTTTCCTGAGATGATGGCCAAGGTAGTGTTACAGATTCCAATCCGTGTGCCTGAGGTGGATGATTTTGTTTCTTAGCCTCATGATCGCTTTGGATCCTACTCAATCAAATCAGCATATAACTTGGCCAAGTATGAGAAATTTCATGCTACTCGTAATTCTAATGGCCATGGTGTGCAATTCGACTTTGGTGTTGAAGAGAGAAGTTGGCAAGCTCTTTAGAAGGTCAATGCTCCAGGGAAGATGAAGATCGTTCTCTCGAGACTGACCCATGATTGTCTGCTGAGGGGCAACCAGTTTCTACGATGCCATTTTGCATTTTGCAAACATTGGGGCATTTTTTCTGTAGCAGACAAGAGCTAGTTGAGCATCTATTCATGTTTTGCCATTTCGCACATCAGGTATGCCGAGTGGTGAAACATAAATTAGGCTTCCATCTATGCCAGAAACGTTTCGTTCCTACCATATATTTGATTTCCTTCAGCGAGCGACCTCTCTTGAGGTCACAACTTTGGTGGTAACAATTTGGCATATTTGGGAGGCCCGGAATAATGCAAGAAACAATGATGTTACGACGCGTCCTCGCAGAGTGGTTGAGAAAGCTTTGGCTTATGTTGACTTCATTGTGCAGAACTGTGGTAGGACTGCAATTGCTTCAAGGAGTGATACCCCAACATCTCCTGTTAAATGGGTTCCACCACCGCCAGATGCACTGATGGTTAACGTGGATGCTGCACTCTTCAAGAGTTCTCGATGAATGAGAGTTGACGTGGTAATCAAAAACCACATCGGAGATTGCTTGCTAGCTTGCCACAAGCACATTGATGAGGTTATCACCCCAAAACTAGCAGCATGACTGGCGCTAAGGCATGTGGTGGCTCTCACCCATCAGGGAGGCTTTTCAAGGGCCGTTTTCCAGTCAGTCTGTCCGTTATCTAGAGAATCAATGCTTCGATGATTGATCGCTCACCATTAAGGCTCATCACTGGTGATATCACTCGCTGGTTCCGTCTGTCAACACTATTCAAACAGTGGCGCCTCACAAAACTATCCACACAACGCAACACAAGAACGAATACAGAGGTCCGCTGAGTACATTCCTCGTGTTGTGAAATGCGTACATTCCTCGTGTTGTGAAATTTGTGAACGGCTCCATTGCAATTATGCTTCATCAACTTACTATCTAGTCTCTCGGTGCCAAAATATAAGACGTTTTTTGCAGTTCAAATTCAGCACTATCACTTTCGGTGTAATTTCAATGAAATGTCATGACTTCCATTAATTTCGGTACATACTAAAATAACTGCCTTTCAGTCAAAAATTTAGCAATCTCGGTTGTACATAGAGATTCAAATTAGTTTTTGGATTATCGAAATATTTTATGGGATCTTAGTCAAATTAAAATGGGAATTTCGGTCCTTTGGCCAAAATGAAAACCGAAATCACTGAATTTCATACTTAAACTGTACCAAGAATTGCTTTTCCAGATTTTGCATGGAAGAGCTAGCATCTTGTACGCACCCAAAAAAAATCCAAGACCATGCAGGTGTTCCATTAATACATATGACGTAAATCTGACTTGCTAGCATAGACCATATATATAGCTCTAATTAACAAGAACGCCACGACTTCATATAGTAGCATCATAGCATAACATAACATTATGAGTTCTAGGAGACTTGCAAGCCTCAAGCAAGCAGGTGACATAATCACGGCGCAAGCACTAAGTAGGTAGTATAGGAGGAGCAGCAGGAACGAAACAACCAAATGCTAGCTGCAGCAGCACCGGTGGGTGCAGTCGCCCATCAACCATCTCTGTCTTCACATGGAGCAGACGGGCCTCAGCTTCGGCCTGAAGTTCACCAGTGTGTTGGCATCGGTGGATGCTCGGCCTCCAAACGCCGGCACCTGCACTCGAAACAATCAGACAACCCTGTCCGAAGGAGTAGGTACCTGACAGAATGATCCATATAACGCAACACAAGCAAGAACAAAGGTACTCTCAAGTGCATTCCTCATGCTGTAAAATGCAATGCGCTATGATTGAAAACACTACAAATTCATAACAGTCAACAGTCAGCACTACTGCAAAGCCGTTACAGATCAATCAGAGATACCCGCCAGTCTACTGTTGGAAACAGTAGGTACTTGTTCTCAAGTAATGAAGAGATCTTTTGTCATTGTAGGAATTGGCTTAAGTATCAATCAAAGTCGATGTATGTCTCGATAAGCTGAAAACCACTATTTCTACCACGCAACACCAAAAATGGTGTACTTTTCAAGACAGGCAACCAGTGCATCTTATCAACTAAAAACAGGTGATGTACCCTACTAAGATCTGTACAAAGGATGCAGTCTTCTATCAACGACATCATACACAATTTGTCTATTCAAGCTATTCTACTATGCTATTCATGCACAACAGTACAAGTAAGAAATAAAACCGAGTCTTACCGAACTTTTTTCACCAAATGTCCCAGCCGTTCGTTGCCTCTTTGCCTCAATATCATCCTCAACGGTTGGCAGTCCATCCATTTGATTATGAGTATGATAACCTTCTTGTATTAAACGCTTTGTGCCTGCCCAAGCATTAAAAACTGGATTAACTATTATTACATATTACATAACTTCACTCATTTCACCTTCTAGCCTACCCCAACTTCTTTGGGACTAAAGGCTTTGTTGTTGTTGTTGTTGTAACATAACTTCACTCAAATTTAACGTCTTATCTTCTTTAACAGCCAGCATTTCAAGGACCACGGGTGAAGAAAGAGGTGTGTGCACATTTGAAATAAGAGTATGAACTTTATTTGCTTCCATTAGTTTCTAGTGAAATCCATGATTTCTTAGAAAGAATGCAAGATCAATACAGAAGTAACACTAGCAGAATGTAAGCTTAGCCGCTCACAGATGCAAACGTAGTCTCCTGAAAGACTGAAACTACCGACCGAAGACACAAAAAAGTTGGTAAAAATGCAGCAGAAAGTAGCTGTGCCAGCTCAACTGAATTAATACTCATCTGAAACAGGAACTAACGAAATTATAACAAGGCAGATAACATGTTATCTATGGTGAACATTGGCACTTGATTACAGAATACATATTCTCTAGCAAGTAACGGAAAAGGGATCAAACAAAGCTAAAAGTTACCAGAAGGTGTATACGTTCTGGTACTAAACAAAGGTGTTCAACTAATTACCTGCATTTGTCGGTGTTGAGATCCCAGGGTTTTCAGCATGAACTTTCAAGGTACCAGAAATGATCTGGCAGATTGGAGCACCTGCAACAAGTTGACAGTTAGCAATTGCAGCAAGTAACCAAACACTGACGAATTGCAAGAAAAAAGCAATCCCAATAAAGAGTGCAGTTATAAACTAGTACTGTATCAGGCAAATATAGGAAGGCACTTAATGTGAAGCAACCAATAAAATGATAACCGCATAGAGAACTTAAGGGAAGACTTTAATTTTCACCTAGATCTACTAATGTTAACCTCCACAAAAGTGGGGCAACGATGTGTTAGGAACCTAGCTAATGCAGGGCAGCAGGGTTAGACAGAGATTGAATAGGTATAGAATTGTGACAGAAGTGGGGAAAATATGTTTGGACACAGATCTTCTAAAATAAGCCCTACAAACAGAGGCAGGATGTGCTAGGTTATTTGAAATGCAGGACTCCGGATGAAAAGCTACCCCCATGTACCTTACTTAGAAAACATTATGATAACAAGCCACAGCCCGCAGGAGGGCAGAAGACAGAGCATAGACAGTTTTAAACTACTGGTTAGACTGAAACATATCACTGAATGCTATCTATCAATGATGCATATAGCCAGTTGGTTAACTGTGCGGATGGAGGGTTATTAAAGCATAAAAGCGGGCGAGGGTATCAGGATAATTTACCAGAAATTTTCACTAACGATGTGGCATGGACTTTAACATTATCTGTGGATGTGCCAAGCATGGTCTGCTCTGACGGAGCATCAGAAGCATCCGCAGCAAGTTGAACTGAAAAAAAAAGACAGCATCTCAGTAGATGCATCTTAAGTTCTTAACATGCTTTCAATCGTCAGCAATATATCCAAGAGTTCTTATTGCTAACTAGAAGTTTGAACATTATTAGTCTTATGATATTTCTAAGCAAAAGTTACACGATCATAGCATCCTGTAATCTCAAAGATATGCTGCACAAAATGTAGCAGGATGAAAGGTATCATGCATGTAAATACAGGGCAGGGCACATCCATGCTGTCCTATGTTTGGTTTAGAGGGTCAAGGTGAAGTAGGGGCCATTGATTGGAAATGACTCCATCTACAAAACTACTCCCTCTATAAACAAATGTAATAGTAGCCTAAAACGTCTTACATTTGTTTACAGAGAGAGCGCTATCTAATTTACCTATAAATTTACCGCCATTTTCATTGGCATAGTTTTCAGTAAAATCTATTAGACTGTACTATCATAAAATCTAAAAAACTTGCCCCTTTATTACTTTTTAAATATATACTCACCTTAACATGCTTTTCAAATTTGAACTAAAACCACGACACTTATTTTGGGACGGAGGGAGTATAATATACTCATGTTTTAAAGGTTCTTAAAATGAAAGGGACAGTGGAAATTTCTGCACTGAAAAATCTTTGATCTTGTAGCAGGTGGCCAAGACATCTAAACTATTGCAGGTGATCAGCCAATAAAATAGGAGATATTCTGTGCAGGGTTTGAAAGTTAGGCTGTAGTTAAAAGGTAAAATGCAGCTGGAGGAAATGATGTGCGTATATGGCCCAAAAGGACTCAAAACGGATTAAACACTCAGTTAAGAACCCAGCTAGTGCATTGAGAGAGACAGTGGTAAATGGTCATAGCTGAAGAATTGCTAAACAGAATTATTCTGAAGTTTACCTTCCTTCCCACTTGGTTGAAAGTCATAGCTTAGTGTGCAACCTCTAGGTAGACCAGCCTGCAAAGTCTGATCTGAAGATCACACAAGTTCATCAGTGCAAACAGAACAGTAACCAAAAGTGGTTCGTTTTCCCAAACAAAATAATTGGTGGAGTGTAAACAGTGTTCTCGGTGGAAATGCAAGACACATGAAGAGGAGAAGCTGGTTTTACCTAGGTAATTGACCAGCAGTTCCAGTGCTTCATCTTTCGATCCTGCCGGCCGGTTCATTGGAGGAAGACATGGTTAGTGACTGCCAAACATATATCGAATCTAAGAGCTACATTGCTTATGCTTAATCATAATATATATTTGTGAAGGGGGCATTATACCAATGCTCGAATCCCTAACGAGGCGGCAATACCGCTGGCTGCAAAAGGCAAGGAATTAACCAACGTGTTGTCAAAAACTTGGAAGAGCAGAACAGAGGAGAGCTTAAATCAATTCGCCTGGAGATAACAGGACATTACTGTTTTATGGCAGTGATGATAGCGTCTGTTTTTGGCGGCTGGGGGCCTTGTTTCTTCACCCGACGCCTCAGGAACAAACTGTGAATGGTTACAGTACAGACAGGAGGGCCGAAGTGAGATCAAATTGACACCGACTATGTTATCAAGGTACCGAGTCTGAATGATGAATTTTTCATACCCGGTCCCAATGGGGAGTACATCGTGCGGCATCATGCAGCGGGACGGCAACACCGTCCGGCGTTTCAGCTCCGGAGTACGGTGAGCCAACTCGGGGATAAGACACGCTGCGTGGCTCCTCACCTTGTCCCAGTCGATGGCGGCCCTGAGGTGGCCCGAATCCGGGGCGAGTATGGAGTAGTTCATGGAGCGGAACCTGCGCTCGGCGCGGGTGGAGCTGCTGCGGCCGTCGGCGTACTGCTTGTCCAGGTGCATGTCCTTGTTGCCGGCGACGACGTTGGCGAAGCGGTGGTGCATGAGGAGGAAGTTGTTGAAGATCCTGGCGCGGAAGCTCCGACGTTCACTGATGAACGGCGGCAGGAAGGTGTTGAGGTACATGAGGGCGTCATCCCATTGTCCCCGCCTCACCAGCCGCCGGATGTGCTCCACGTTGAACAGCACCCCCGTCTCGCGATTCAGCCTGCTCGCAGCGATACAGTGATGTAAACCAAACAAGCACGCGGGCGTATGTGTGAAGATGGAATACAATTTATCGATCTCAAGAGAGAAGGCAGAATCGAACTCAAGATAAAAAGCATATACGTACTCTCTGAAGGCGCCGTCGAAGCCTTGGTCCAGGAGGAAGGAGAGGAGGCGCCGCTCACGAAGCCGCTTGACGCAGGGATACTGCGCCGTACATGAGGGCTTGACGGCGTCCTTGCCCTTGCCGGAGACCATGACGGAGGCCTTACCCTTGCAGGTGCCCTCGCCCTCGCCGGAGACCACGACGGAGGCCTCGCCCTTGCGGGCGTCCTCCTCGCTCTTGACGGGGACCACGACGGAGTTCTCCCCCACGCAGGCGTCCTCGTCGCCATTGTCGGAGACCACGGCGAAGGAACTCATCACGCCCAGAGTCGGCGATTAGGATCGACGGAATTGGACTTTCGATTGGATTTGGATGAGGGAGTGGGGATTGGGGCACCGGCGGCACTCGTCCCCCCTCGTTATATTGGAAGCGGCGGCGGCGGCGGCAGCAGGACGCGGGCGGCGGGCCCACTACATCTCGCTTCTCTCGTTTCTCTCCCTTCTCTCGCTTCTCTCGTTTCTCTCCCTTCTCTCGCTTCTTCCCTTGCTGCTCCTCTCTCCTGGCAGAGGCGCGGGACCCGGGCCTATAAGTCCAAATCGCGTTTTTTTTTTCGTTCTAAATTTTCTTTTCCTTTTGAGATTTTATATAAGTTTCGCCCTTTTGTGTTATTCTAATTTCAGTTATGTTGGGTCGGGCCTACGTACAAAAAATATATTTTTCCTATCTCCTAGTCAAACAAAAACCTAATTATAACTAATACGCGATGTTGAATCAACAACGATTCAGGCCATCAGGAATGGACTATTCTCGCAGGAAACATTGGTTGCAATAGTGTTGAAATTGAGTGTCGTTGCATGATGCTGGTGAAAGCAACAATCAATGGATGAGTATCTCGGAGATGATATGGCTGTGGTACTAGAGTGTAAACAGATGGCTATGGATTTCAAAAAAATTAGCTTTAAACATTGATTTTGGGAAGCGAATTAGGTTGCTGATGGTTTAGCTAGATATCCATTTGATAGCCGGTCGTATGGACTGTGGGAGAATTCTACCTCAGATTTTACTTCCTTTCATCTTGTAAATGATATGGCCATTATATGAGAATTAAAGTCTTTAACCCGTCAAAAACTTTTAACTATTAATTCGTTCAAGTTCGATTTGATTGGGGTTCCTGGGCAGAATTGGCACTCCAGATTTCGTTCAAGATCATGTAATATGGAGTCGGTGGTGGTGGTGGTGGTGGGTCCTTTGCATCTACCACCACTATTATCGTTGTTCCAGGAGAAAGATTTGTTCTTAAATGCAAATTTTGTCATTCTTTAGCACTGTCGGTGTCAAAACCGGCGGATCTCGGGTAGGGGGTCCCGAACTGTGCGTCAAGGCCGGATGGTAACAGGAGACAAGGGACACGATGTTTTTACCCAGGTTCGGGCCCTCTCGATGGAGGTAATACCCTACTCCTGCTTGATTAATATTGATGATATGGGTAGTACAAGAGTAGATCTACCACGAGATCAAGGAGGCTAAACCCTAGAAGCTAGCCTATGGTATGATTGTTGTGTATGGAGTTGATGTCCTACGGACTACAACCCTCCGGTTTATATAGACACCGGATAGGGTTAGGGTTACACAGAGTCGGTTACAATGGTAGGAGATCTTGAATATCCGCATCGCCAAGCTTGCCTTCCACGCCAAGGGAAGTCCCATCCGGACACGGGACGAAGTCTTTAATCTTGTATCTTCATAGTCCAGGAGTCCGGTGAAGGTATAGTCTGGCTACCCGAACACCCCCTAATCCAGGACTCCCTCAATAGCCCCCGAACCAGACTTCAATGACGACGAGTCCGGCGCAGATTGTCTTCGGCATTGCAAGGCGGGTTCCTCCTCCAAATCCTGTGTACCTGTAGGAATAATGTCCGATTTCTGTAATGTAGAGCTCCTCGGCTTCCATGCCCAATAATGGCTGTCTTCCACGTGTCAAACGAATGCGAAAAGCCGGGGTGTTTTTACATCCACACCCCTAGCCATACAAACGAGCCGCCTATTTAACGGGATGGGGATTGAGATCCAAACCACATCTTCTCCTCTCCGCGAGTTATCATCAGAGCGCTCCCAGCAAAGGTCCATTCCAACATGGCCAGCCGTCGCAGCTCCTCCCCTCGCCCCTTCGGTCCTAAACCCGGGGGCTGGGAGAGTTGCACCATCCCGCATAGCGAGTTAGTGTCGCTTCAGGCCAAGGGATTTCTCCCTCAGGCATACATGGTCCCGGTCCGAGCCGGTCTCGCCACCTACAATGGCGGAAAACAAGCGGAGAGCACCCCCATTCCTTCTAAAGGAGAGCGGGTGTGCCTCGTCCCCTATCTAATAAGGGGACTGGGATTTCCAATTCACCCATTTCTCCGCGGGCTCCTGGAGTTCTACGGCCTCCAGCTGCACAATCTCACGCCCGCCTCTGTATTGCATATTGCGGGTTTCGTCACCCTTTGCGAGCTATTTTTAGGCGTTGAGGCTCATTTTGCGCTGTGGAAGAGGTTATTCTGCCTGGTGTCCCGTTCCCAAGAGGGGTCTATATATCAAGTGGGCGGAGCCGAAGTATGGCGCATCGCCGGGACCGGATACCTATCCGGAACCCCAAAGAAGGCGTCCAAGGACTGGCCTTCGGAATGGTTTTACATAGATGACGCCCCGCTACCGGACCCTATCCGGGTCGGTCTCCCTGAGTTCAATAGTGCTCCATTGAAGAAACGCTTGAGCTGGCGTCCGCGGAGCTCTCAGAGAGAAAGCGACAGAGACGTCCTTTACCTGATGGGCCAGATAAGACTGTTGGCTCATTCCGGACTAACCACGATTGGAGTCATGGCCGCATGCATTATGCGGGGGGTGCAGCCGCTTCAATATAGAGGCCACCCCATGTGGGATTTCAACGGGGAGGATGACGCCACGCGTTATGGTCGTAAGGGGCCGGCCTCAACCGTCGCCCTAGTAGAGATCTTGTCCTCTTTGTGCAAGGGAGAAAAGGAGGAATTCCTCCGCGTCAACCCGCGGGCCGGATTTACTATGTACGATCCTCCAAGTTGGGTAAGTGAACAATTGCGCTTGCCCGTTTGTTTTATACTCCCACGGTTAGATATGTAGTCTAATGACTTCAATGCAGGAACTGCGACAGGAGGTAAAGGATATAAGCAGCCGCCCTCCACAGCCCGAGGACCCAGAATGGTCCCTCGATCCGGACTCCGAAGAGGATCCGGATATATCGGTGGAGCTTATCGACGGGGTGTTCCATCAGCTAAGCAAGGACAATACCTTGGTAGCCATTACGGCTGATTACCCCGGGTTAATCCCAGACTCCCAGGTGACAGAAACCGGAGTCTTATTCCCTTGAGAGAGATTCCATTCTTACGTATCCCGGTGTTCCTGACGACAACCGTGTTTTGTAGGGGAGATTTCCGAGGCGGGAGGCCGAACCTGCGGCGGCTAGCCAACGAGGGGCCACAGGGCCCCGTGGGGCAAAAAGGAATGCGGTCCGGACTGAGATGCCGGCGCAAAGGTATAGCGCACCCTCTGTTTCCCTGGTGTTATTCTGTTAGGGCATATTAACGTTCGTGCTATCTTCAGAACAAAGAGACCTCGCCGGACTATATCCGGAGAGGTTGCCAATCGCGCCTCCACCAGCCAGGCTCCAACGTCTGTCCAGGAAGCGGAGGCGAGCACAAGGCGCGCACCGGACGCTCCTCCGACAGAGGATGCGGACGGGCTGTCTGCCACAAATTCTAAAGTGGAGAGTGCCATGAACCACAGGCGTCGCCGGACAGTTCTGCGCGACGCTTGTTTCTCCCGAGAGGCTTTAGATGCCTTTAATTCGGGAGATGCGTACCTCCGTGCCGCTCAAAATGGTTTAACCAGAGCCACGGAGCAGTATGTAAAAGACATACGGGTAAGAAAATTTTGGTCAAATATATATATACCAGTAGCCCCCGAGACTTGAAACAGTTAGAGTAACTGATTTAAGGATCATTTAATATGCAGGTTCTTACAGAGAAGAATACCGTACTGTCCCAGGAGCTGAAAAGTGCAAGGCCCAACTAGAGGCCGCACTAGCCGCAGCAGGGGAGCCCAAAGAGACCCCCTCAGGTAAGATACACTTCGAAAGATTAGTATTGTGCGGCTTGGGTGTAAATCTGACAAATCATATTGCAGATGTCGCCGGACTCGATCCGGAAAAGCAACAACTCTTACGCCGGCTAAAGGCCGGTGAGAGTACGTTGACGAAGGTGAGGTGAGAGAAGAATGATCTTCAGGATGCCAACACCAAGCTGGACGTCGAACTTAAAGATGTTCGTGGCCAGCTGTCGGACTCCACGAAGGAGAATCAGCGGCTTCGACGCGGCATATTTAGTAAGTGCTTGAACGAACTTTTTAAAAAAAAAAGAGTTCGGCGAGGAAGTCGACTAACAGAGTAATGTCTGTAGGTATGCTCACAGGTCGTCCTGCAGAGGAGATGCCCAGTTCTATGGGTGACCTTCTTCCCGAACTCTTGCAACTGCACGAGCGAATTCGGCAGGCGATGCGAGGCGTTTCCCAAGCCTTATGGCCTGCCCACTCCATGCCCGAGGGCCTTGGAGAGCTTGCGGAGAAGCTCAAGGGAGCTCGGCGGCGCTTCCGGTTGTGGAAGATATCGGCCTGCCGACAAGGCGCTAGGGAGGCCTGGGCCATGGTAAAGACCCGTTTTACAAAGTCTGACCCAAACCACATGGCCGAGGTCGGACCAGTGGGGCCTGACGGGAAGGAGATCCCTGTAAGCTTAGTATACGGCCAAGTAGAGTTGGCCGCGAAGTATTCCTAGCAGGACTGTAAATTAGACAGCCTGTTAGATGGTATAGAAGAGGAATACAATCAGTCAGAATGACTATGTAATTTTGAATTGACATGTGTAATGCCTCTAGCCGGATTGTAGATCGTTCGTCGTTGCCGACCTTTTCGCTTCAACCTCGGGACCTGACGGTCCGGAGTGTGTCCGAATACCATAGTGGTTATATAAGAACCGGGGTATGCGTGGAGACCAGGCGTAGGGGTCATTAGTGCTTTATCAGACAAGTTATGTTATATTACATGGTTAGTAAGAAACATCTTCCAGAGAGAATAGTTCCGTTAGGGGTTCCTTTCGTTGGGGAGGCATGCCCTAAAGTGCATGTCCAGGCTGCGTGAAAAGACGTAGAAAAAAGCATCTGGGGGCGCGTAAAATTGGTAAAAAGATCATCTTTTATTTCACCGACCGAATATTCCCTTAAGAACGCTAGCTTTCGGCTTCACCCAGTCTCAGGTACACATCCGGCTGACCCGGCAGTAACAATCGCAGAGGTGCTCCCTTTACCGCCTAGCCAAACAATCGGGAACGTAGGGGTAAGCACAGGAGCCAGGCAACCCAGCTTGGCCAAAACTTAAGTCGTATCGATGCATATAATGGTGAAGAAAAAGGTACATGCGGAAGTTTGACGCATGTGTTGGGCGTGAAGCCCATATAAATAAGCTTCTGTTAAAGAAGCCCCCAGGTTTAATGAGTGCGAGTGGCGCGTCACTTAATGAGCCTTTAAGGGCTATAAAAGATAATATGGGAAGGAGAGAAATGTAAGACAGAAAAATGCAAAAATTGGACAGAGGAAGGAGACGAACACAGAGTCCGGCGCTAGGCATAGAATCTTCGGAGACGGGTGGCGTTCCACGGGTTTGGCTCGAGTCGGTTATCCGACGCATCTCGCAGGTGGTACGCCCCACCAGTCAGGACTTGGTCGATTATAAATGGACCTTCCCACTTGGGCTTGAGTTTGTCCTTTTTCTTATCCGGCAGGCGTAGAACTAGTTCGCTAACATTGTAATTTTTGGCCCGTACTTCTCTGCTTTGATATCTTCGGGCCTGCTGTTGATAAAACGCGGAATGGGCTTTTGCCATGTCACGCTCCTCCTCCAAGGCGTCCAAGTTGTCCTGCCGATCGAGCTCAGCTTCTCTTTCTTCGTACATGCGCACTCTAGGTGATTCATGAATTATGTCGCAGGGCAGAACTGCCTCTGCGCCGTACACCATAAAAAATGGTGTGTATCCAGTGGTGCGATTTGGCGTGGTCCGCAGCCCCCAGAGCACGGAGTCGAGCTCCTCTACCCAGTGCGTGTTAGATTCCTTGAGGGACCGCACTAGTCTGGGTTTAATGCCGCTCATGATAAGGCCATTTGCACGTTCGACCTGGCCGTTGGTTTGTGGGTGATAGACGGAAGCATAATCGAGCTTGATGCCCATGTTTTTGCACCAGAGTTTTACCTCGTCGGCTGTAAAGTTTGTACCGTTGTCGGTTATGATGCTGTGGGGGACGCCATAACGGTGTACAACCCCGGATATGAAGTCTATCACAGGTCCGGATTCGGCCGTTTTAACAGGCTTGGCTTCTATCCATTTGGTGAACTTATCCACCATCACCAGTAAGTATTTTTTCTTATGGGTCCCACCTTTAAGGGGTCCGACCATGTCAAGCCCCCAGACCGCAAAAGGCCAGGTGATGGGTATAGTTTGGAGTGCGGTGGGTGGCATATGGCTTTGGTTGGCGAAGAGTTGGCAACCAACGCATCGTTGGACTAGGTCCTGAGCGTCTGCCCGGGCCGTCAGCCAATAAAAGCCTGTACGGAAAGCCTTGCTAACAAGGGACCAAGCGGCGGCGTGGTGACCACCGAGTCCAGCATGAATTTCAGCCAGGAGGTTCCGCCCTTCCTCTTCGGAGATGCACCTTTGAAGGACTCTGGTAGTGCTTTTCTTATAAAGCTCTCCCTCAAGGGCTTTAGATCGCCGCACTATGCAGCGGGCCTCGTTTTGGTCCTCCGGGAGTTCCTGCCTAGTAAGGTAGGCTAGGAATGGTTCTATCCATGGGGCGATAACCGCCATTATTACATGGGCTGAAGGTGTGATTTCATTGGCAGAGCCTCCAATTATGTCAGATTGTTCGGCGTCGAGTGGTGCGGCTGGGTCCGGGCTGTTATCTGCGGGTTCCCCCTCCCATGCTACGGATGGCTTGAACAATCTTTCCAAAAACATGTTGGGGGGGACTGCATCGCGTTTTGCTCTGATGCGTGCCAGGACGTCCGCTGCTTGATTGTTTTCTCGGGCTATATGGTGAAACTCCAGCCCTTCGAACCGAGCTGACATTTTTAGGACGGCATTGCGGTAAGCTGCCATTTTTGGGTCCTTGGCGTCGAAGTCTCCATTTATTTGGGATATCGCGAGGTTTGAATCCCCGCGTACCTCTAGGCGCTGGATACCCATGGATACTGCTATCCGGAGACCATGTAGGAGGGCCTCGTATTCGGCTGCATTGTTGGAATCCGTGTACATGATCTGGAGCACATATTGGACTGTGCGTGCTAGCCTTGTTAAGGTCTTTGAAATCGACACACAGGCGCTAGGATTTGTCCTTCTTTGGTACCATCACCAGGTTTGCTAGCCAGTCCGGATGTTTTATGTCTCTAATGAATCCGGCCTCCAATAGCTTGGCTAGCTCCTCCTGTAGGATCGAAAGTATGTCTAGAGGGGGGGTGATTAGACTACTTAACCAAATAAAAACTTAACCTTTTCCCAATTTTAGTTCTTGGCAGATTTTAGCTATTTTAGGACAAGTCAAGCAATCATCACACAATTCAAGCAAGCATGCAAAGAGTATATTGGCAGCGGAAAGTAAAGCATGCAACTTGCAAGAATGTAAAGGGAAGGGTTTGGAGAATTCAAACGCTATTGGAGACACGGATGTTTTTCCCGTGGTTCGGATAGGTGGTGCTATCCTACATCCACGTTGATGGAGACTTCAACCCACGAAGGGTAACGGTTGCGTGAGTCCACACAGGGCTCCACCCAAGGGTAACGGTTGCGCGAGTCCACACAGGGCTCCACCCACGAAGGGTCCACGAAGAAGCAACCACCCACAAAGGGTCCACGAAGAAGCAACCTTGTCTATCCCACCATGGCCATCGCCCACGAAGGACTTGCCTCACTAGCGGTAGATCTTCATGAAGTAGGCGATCTCCTTGCCCTTACAAACTCCTTGGTTCAACTCCACAATCTTGTCGGAGGCTCCCAAGTGACACCTAGCCAATCTAGGAGACACCACTCTCCAAGAAGTAACAAATGGTGTGTAGGTAATGAACTCCTTGCTCTTGTGCTTCAAATGATAGTCTCCCCAACACTCAACTCTCTCTCATAGGATTTGGATTTGGTGGAAAGAAGATTTGAGTGGAAAGC
The DNA here is from genome assembly GCF_056163025.1 of Triticum urartu. NCBI lineage: Eukaryota > Viridiplantae > Streptophyta > Magnoliopsida > Poales > Poaceae > Triticum > Triticum urartu. Next base: position 653,100,896 of record NC_141874.1, on the reverse strand, counting down.
AACTTGGGAAGGCTAGAGATCAAGATTCATATGGTAGGAATGGAATGTCTTGGTCTCAACACATGAGTAGGTGGTTCTCTCTCAGAACATATGAGTAGGAATGGTGTGTGTGTTCTGATGGCTCTCTCATCGAATGAGAAGGAGGTGGAGGGGTATATATAGCCTCCACACAAAATCCAACCGTTACACAGTTTTCCAATCTCGGTGGGACCGAATCAGAAAACTCGGTCTGACCGAAATAGTAAACCTAGTAACCGTTAGGAATTTCGGTGGGACTGACATGCAACTCGGTAGGACCGATTCGGTTAGAGTTTGGGCATAACGTAATCTCGGTGAGACCGATTACACAAACTCGGTGAGACCGAATTTGGTAATTAGCTAACCAGAGAGTTGGTCAGGCAAACTTGGTGGGACCGATTTGCTCTTTCGGTGAGACCGAGTGGAACTCGGTGAGACCGAAAAGTTACAAAGGGGAAACACTTAGTTTACATTGCAATCTCGGTGGGACCGATTCGCTCTTTCGGTGGGACCGAAAAGTTACGAAAGGGAAACAGAGAGTTTGCAACCCCATCTCGGTGAGACCGAGATCCTTATCGGTAGAACCGAATTGCTAGGGTTTGGCAGTGGCTAATGACAAGTGAAACTCGGTGGCGCTGGATAGGAAGAATCGGTAGGACCGAGTTTGGCTTAGGGTTTAGGTCATATGTGGATATGGGAAAGTAGTTGAGGATTTTGGAGCATATCATTAAGCACATGAAGCAAGAGGCTCATTAAGAAACACCTCATCCCTCCTTAATAGTATTGGCTTTTCCTAAAGACTCAATGTGATCTTGGATCACTAAAATATAAAATGAAGAGTCTTGAGCTTTTGAGCTTGAGCCAATCCTTTGTCCTTAGCATTTTGAGGGTTCCACTTTCACATCCATGCCATGCCAATCATTGAGCTTTCCTGAAATAATCATCTTGGAATAGCATTAGCTCAATGAGCTATATGTTGTTATGAATTACCAAAACCACCTAGGGATAGTTGCACTTTCAATCTCCCCCTTTTTGGTAATTGATGACAACATATAGATCAAAGCTTCGACAAATGATAATAAGCATGAAATATATCGTCGCTTTGAGAAGTATGTGATAAGTAAGAGCTCCCCCTAAATTTGTGCATATTTAAAATTTGCTTTGGACTGCAAATGCACAAAGAGTTAGAGTCATGGATTACTCTTCCATGTCACATACATCTTGGTGGAGCGCTCAAAATGATAAGAATGAAATACATGCACTCATCACCAAGAATAATGAATGATCACAAAAGATAAGATAATAGCATTAAGCAAGCATTAAGTGTAGCTTATGATCAAACACATGATCATCAATGTCTCACAAATAATGACGTAGTATCAAGCACTCAAAAGCAGATAAGTTCGAAAAACCACCAAATAAAGCAAGAGAGAAAAGCAACACTCTCTTTCTCGAAGCCTATGATCTATACATCTTCTCCCCCTTTGGCAACAAGTTACCAAAAAGTTCCTAGAAAATGCATAGCACTAGATCGACGCTCAAGCTTGATCTTCAGGTGGTGGTGGAGTCCGGATCACTCCAAGGACGAAGGCTTCTGTAGATGCTGAAGTAGTCGCTGGAGTTGGAGCTGAAGTAGATGCTGGAGCTAAGGCTGTAGCTGGTGCTGAAGTGGTGGTTCTGGTGTCAGCAACTGGCACGGCAGACGATCTCGGGCCTCGTGTCACTCTAGAAAAAGCATGATTGGTAGTCCTGCCTCTCCTCTCCTGCATGTCCTCCTGGAGCTGCTCCACTGCAGACTAAACTTCCGTTACTTTGACATCCAAGTCATAGAACTTCTGTTCCATGATCCTCTCTAGGCTCTGCTGATTCTTAGTGAGGGTGGCCAGACTTTGCTCAATCCTCAGCGTGGATGCAATCAAGTAACCAAGATGCTCTTGTTTGGTCTTCAAGAAGTACTCAGATGCCTCCTCTTGAGTAGGCATCTTGGCAGCTTTCTCCTTCCTCGCCTTCTCCTTCTTTGCAAATGCTTGAGCAGATGATGGCTCGTTCTCAGTCATGACAACTTCATTGTCCTCGAAATCTGGACGGATGGGCAGGTGTTCCTTATCCAACAAATATACGCCCGTGCCCATCTTGGAGTTGATGAGCTCCTGAATCTGAGGGGCATATCCACAGCTCCTCTTTTGATCTGCGGCAGTCCTCTTAATTGTTTCCACTATGAGGCTCATCACCTTAAACTTCTGAGGCACATCAAACACATGTAGCAAGTTGATAGCATGGCCTCTGATCATCTTGTGATCTCCAGACTTAGGCAATAAGGTGTGCCTTAGTATCCAATTGATCGTCGGGAGCCCTGACAGAAGGTAATGCACAGAGCCAAACTTGAACATGTCAAGTGCTTCATTCGGAATCTCCTTGTACATATTGGACATGGAGTTATGGTCCATCTTCTTTTTGGCATAGATATCCAAGTCCTCATCTTGCTCCTCTGGGGCATTAATGATCTGTGCCCACTCAGCCACTGTAGATTGGTACCTTGTACCCTCAGGCATCCATGTGATCCTCCCATCTGGATAAAAGTGTGCCGTGGAGTAGAACTGCATGATAAGTTCCTCGTTCCACTTTGTGAGCTTCTGCCCAACAAAGTCAGCTACTCCACAAGCTATGAAGCTGTCTTGCACTCCAGGATAGTGCTCCTCATTGTCCTTGATGTATGTCCAATCAACCCATCGCATATCACAGACAATGGGCTTCTTATCTAGCAGCACTGTCTCATAAAAATCCTGCTGCTCCTTGGTGTGAAACCTGTAGTCCACGGCAGTCCTTCTCCTTGAAGCATATGGGTCTGCTTCTCTCCATTTCCTCAGCCCTGAATCTCTCCTGAGCTTCATGTCCTCAGCCACAGGATGAGCATCGTTGTGGTCTGGGATCTTGGGCTTGAGCTTCCGAAGGACATTCTCTTCCTCATCCTCAGCAACAGTCTCAGGCACTGGGGCCTTGTTCTTCTCAGCTGCAGGAATGCTCCGTGTGTTCCTCTTGGGCTTTGGCTTTGGAGCTGGCTTGGCCTTGGAAGCAGCTCCCCCTGATTTTATGGCATCTCCCATTAGCTTGGGTGCCTTGGGCGCTGGTGCAGCTGCCTCTTCTTCTTATTCCTCTTCCATGATGGAAGCTTTGCCAAGTACTCTAGCCAAAGTCTTCTTCACCCTTTCCTTTCTCTTCTTGCCTTCTGCAGCAACTGGCTCTTGGGGAGTGGGCTTCTCAGTTGAGGCTCTTGCCTTTGACATGGGCTGCCTACCTGCTGGCCTTTTGATTTTCAGCCCTGGCTTTGTGCCTTGAGCAGGCTCAACTCTCTTGGAAGTGGCCTCTTCCTCTGCCACATAGTCCTCATCTTCAGAGTCTGAAGTTTTCTTCTTCCTTTGTCTCATGGCAACCTTTGGCAAATTGCTAGGAGTGCTCCTGCTGCCTTCATCAGATGAACTGGAGGGACTAGTGCCCTCACTCATCACCACTTGCTGCTCTGACAGATTCTGGCTATCACTCTAGTCCGACATGCTGCAAACTGACTGCTGTCCCTGTGAATAGATTATAGAGGAGATAGAGTGGATGAGCATCACAAAATGCAGAGATTTTTGCAAAAAGAATGATCCAAAAACTTAGTTTTAGTTTCCCACTGAAATCATCTCGGATCTACCGATTTTCAAACTCGGTGATACCGAAGCAGTTTTGGAACCTAAACTAGTGAACTCGGTAGGACCGAGTCACAGTTCGGTGGCACCGAGACTGCTAGGGTTTCACTGAGTTCAAAAATCGGTCACACCGATAAGTAATTCTCGGTCAGACCGAGTCTCACTTGTGCAATGGCATAAGCCAAATCGGTGGGACCGAGTTTTTCAACTCGGTGGGTCCGAGATGGTTTCGGCGGAAACCTAAACCTAGAATTTTTGAATCAAACCTAATCTATGAGCGTTTTGACTGGATAGAAGTTTATCAAACGTGGCTAGAAACAATATGATCACAATGTGCTAGGAATCAGATTGAGGAATAGCACAAAGATCAAGTCCATACCCTAATTCGGCGGGGACTTGCTACGGCGGCAACGGCGGGGCAGAATTCCTGTTGACGGCGATGGAGACCAGCGACTGGAGGCTGCTGGCGGCGAGAAGACGATCCGGAGACCTCAAGGGCAGAGCAGGCTATCGCGCGGGCGAAGGGGTTCGGAGAAATTTCCAAATTTTGCCCGTGACCATATATAGCCCGACCCTGTCGGTGTGACTGAGTGGAACAACTCGGTGGCACCGAGATTCATAACTGCGTGCAGTTACTGAAACTCGGTGTGACCGAAAGGTTCAAATCAGTTGCACCGAGATCGAAAACCTAGATCAACTTAATGATCTCGATAGGACCGAAGTGGAGTATCGGTCAGACCGAGAATCATAAAGAGGTTTTGGAAGTTTAAGTCTATGACGAATCGGGGACTCTGAGCGCTCCTCACACAGAGTGGTTCGAATCTAACTTGATCAAATTTTGTGATGCAACATGAATAGAGTTTGAGACGAGAAAAGCATAGATAGCTAGAGGAGGTTCTTAGGCATTCTTGTCCATCCACTTGGCAAAAGAAGATAAAACCAAACAATCAAAAACAACAAGTGGATGTCCTCGAATGAGTAAAATATGCGACCATCATGCTCACACAATAAGATGGCAAATGAAATATGTGGCAAGGCATGCACAACCAATTCTAGCATCTATCAAGCAATTTGCGATGACTAGGTCATCTATATATGAGTATATTGACTTAGGAGTCAAGTGAGAACACTTGATCATAGGTCATACTCATCGTTTAAGCTCAAGTGGGGTTACCACTTTTACATAAAGCATTGTTGTGTTCACATCTTTAGAGTTGCTCTAGCTCAAGTCTTAGAGTAAAGCTCCCCCTAGATGTGATATCCCCCCTAAGAGGGATGAACTAACCTTGGGTTTTGTCAATGATGACTTCATGTAGATATTGAAGATGTGGATGCTCAATGTTGATGTAGATCTCTTGGAGCTATCCATTTGAGTGAATTGCACTTTCAATACCTACATGGGTTAGTCCCACAAGGAAGAAACAAGGATATCCATAGACGTAGAGTGATGCACACAAAAGATGATGTCCATGAAAACTTTTAGGTTACCTTGTCCCGTGTCTTACCAACAAGAGGGTTTGTGACTCCTTGAACTAGTGCAAGATGTGGAAGTTGATTGCACTTGTTCTTGCCAAAATGATAAGAGTGAAGTATGTTGGCGGAGTCACCCTCAAGAACTCTCTAGTTCTTCTTCTTTTGGATCCACATCATCTTGATGGGAATCCTTGGAGTTGTAGTCGTACTTGATGAAGTGGAACTTGAAGTAGTCTTGGGAATCCACTTGACTAAGGTCTTTGGAGCTTCTTCAAATGCATCAATTTCCTCTTGAAGCTTGTCCTTGCCTTTTTGCTCGTAGTCTTGTGGTGGAAGATCATCTTGAGCTTGTGTCCCCTTGAAAGAAGTATACTTCTCTTGTTGAGGGACAAACTTTGTCTTGGGGTATTGATCTTCTTCCCATTCAACTCCATTGGCATTGAATTTTCGTTCAAAACCAACACCTTGATTCTTCCGGTGCATTCCTTGCTTGCGCACAATTTCCTCGAATTTCTTACTCCCGGCAAGGCTTTTGTACACTCCTTTCTCTATAATTCCCTTCAATAAGCTATTTTCTTGCTCAAGTGTAACTTGGCTAAGAGAATCATTAGTGGAATCAAGAGAACTACTAGAAGCAACAATATTGGATTTAGCATGATCATTGTTACTACTAGAGGAAGAATCTTTCTTGTTAGACTTGACTTGAGGCATGTAAGTGGATAAGAGTAAACGCTTGGCAATGTAAGAAGAACTTTTCTTGCGGAGATCATCATTGATTGCCTTTAAGAACTCATGCTCTTGCTCAAGATTGAGCTTTTCAAAGCGTAGTTTCTCATGAGCTCTTAAAAGTTCTCGATCATCTTCGAAGATAGTGTCATGAGCTAACTTAAGAGTTTTTAGTTCTTTAGTTAGAGCCTCAATCTTCTCCTTATCATTGTCACTCGTGTTAGCATGATTAATTGGTATTTCATCATAGTATTCATCACTAGAGTTGTCACCAAGCAAATCATCACCTAACAAGTCATCTTCATCACTATTGAAATCAACATACTCGGGGTGTGTTACCTTAGGACCTTTGGCCATGAAGCATCTTCCAATTCCTTCATTTGGTGAGTCAAATATGTCGTAGGAGTTGGTTGACACAAGTGCTAGACCGGCAACACCTTCATCTTGAGTATCTTCGGAGTCGGAGTGATAACTTCTCTCGGAGTGGCTGTCGGAGTCGGAGCCGGATACCCATTCACCAACATGAGCTTGATGTCTTCGTCTTGTGTAGCTCCTTGATGATTTTTCCTTCCTTTCCGAATCCTTGCTTCTCCGTGAGTATCTTCGTTCATAACGATCATCTCTACTCCTTCTCTCTCTTGGTGGTGATTCTTTGCTTCTTCTTTTTGGAGAATCTTCTCTTCTCTTGTAGGGAGCCGTACACTCATTGGAATAGTGTCCGGGTCTTCCACAATTGTAACAGTTTCGCTCTCGACTAGAAGATCTTTTGTCATTGTAGGACCTTGACTTGGAGCTTCTATCTTTGCTTCTACTCTTGTAGAACTTGTTGAAGTTCTTCACCATTAAGCTCAATTCTTCATTGAAGTCTTGTTTCTCACTTGATGATGTAGGGGCTTCACATGAGGCTTTATAGGCACCACTTGATTTGTTGTGAAGTTCCTCTTTATCCTTAAGTGACATCTCATGAGCAACAATTCTTCCAATCACCTCCGTTGGCTTGAGATCTTTGTAATTGGGCATCATTTGGATCAATGTGCACACGGTATCATATTTTCCATCCAAGGCTCTTAGAATCTTCTTGATGATGAATTTATCGGTCATCTCTTCACTTCCTAAGCCGGCAATCTCATTAGTGATGAGAGCAAGCCTAGAGTACATTTCAGCGACACCTTCACCATCCTTCATCTTGAACTTGTCAAGTTGGCTTTGAAGCACATCCAACTTGGATTCCTTGACGGAGTCGGTACCTTCGTGCATATCAATCAAAGTGTCCCAAATTTCCTTTGCATTCTCAAGGCGGCTGATTTTGTTGAATTCTTCGGGGCACAATCCGTTGAAGAGAATATTACAAGCTTGAGCATTGTATTGCAACATCTTCAACTCATCCGCGGTAGCTTCACGGTTTGGTTCTCTCCCGTCAAAGAAGTCACCTTGCAAACCAACACACACAATAGCCCAAACAGTGGGGTTATGTCCAAGAATATGCATTTTCATTTTATGCTTCCAACTAGCAAAATTAGTACCATCAAAGTAAGGACCTCTACGGTGATAATTTCCCTCCCTAGACGCCATACTCTCCTAGGTTGTGAAACCAAGGCTATGACCACCAAAAGCTATGGAGATCAAGCAAATGGAGACCAAAGCTCTGATACCACTTGTAGGATCGAAAGTATGTCTAGAGGGGGGGTGATTAGACTACTTGACCAAATAAAAACTTAACCTTTTCCCAATTTTATTTCTTGGCAGATTTTAGCTATTTTAGGACAAGTCAAGCAATCATCACACAATTCAAGCAAGCATGCAAAGAGTATATTGGCAGCGGAAAGTAAAGCATGCAACTTGCAAGAATGTAAAGGGAAGGGTTTGGAGAATTCAAACGCTATTGGAGACACGGATGTTTTTCCCGTGGTTCGGATAGGTGGTGCTATCCTACATCCACGTTGATGGAGACTTCAACCCACGAAGGGTAACGGTTGCGTGAGTCCACACAGGGCTCCACCCAAGGGTAACGGTTGCACGAGTCCACACAGGGCTCCACCCACGAAGGGTCCACGAAGAAGCAACCACCCACAAAGGGTCCACGAAGAAGCAACCTTGTCTATCCCACCATGGCCATCGCCCACGAAGGACTTGCCTCACTAGCGGTAGATCTTCACGAAGTAGGCGATCTCCTTGCTCTTACAAACTCCTTGGTTCAACTCCACAATCTTGTCGGAGGCTCCCAAGTGACACCTAGCCAATCTAGGAGACACCACTCTCCAAGAAGTAACAAATGGTGTGTAGGTAATGAACTCCTTGCTCTTGTGCTTCAAATGATAGTCTCCCCAACACTCAACTCTCTCTCATAGGATTTGGATTTGGTGGAAAGAAGATTTGAGTGGAAAGCAACTTGGGAAGGCTAGAGATCAAGATTCATATGGTAGGAATGGAATGTCTTGGTCTCAACACATGAGTAGGTGGTTCTCTCTCAGAACATATGAGTAGGAATGGTGTGTGTGTTCTGATGGCTCTCTCATTGAATGAGAAGGAGGTGGAGGGGTATATATAGCCTCCACACAAAATCCAACCATTACACAGTTTTCCAATCTCGGTGGGACCGAATCAGAAAACTCGGTCTGACCGAAATAGTAAACCTAGTGACCGTTAGGAATTTCGGTGGGACTAACATGCAACTCGGTAGGACCGATTCGGTTAGGGTTTGGGCATAACGTAATCTCGGTGAGACCGATTACACAAACTCGGTGAGACCGAATTTGGTAATTAGCTAACCAGAGAGTTGGTCAGGCAAACTCGGTGGGACCGATTTGCTCTTTCGGTGAGACTGAGTGGAACTCGGTGAGACCGAAAAGTTACAAAGGGGAAACACTGAGTTTACATTGCAATCTCGGTGGGACCGATTCGCTCTTTCGGTGGGACCGAAAAGTTACGAAAGGGAAACAGAGAGTTTGCAACCCCATCTCGGTGAGACCGAGATCCTTATCGGTAGAACCGAATTGCTAGGGTTTGGCAGTGGCTAATGACAAGTGAAACTCGGTGGCGCCGGATAGGAAGAATCGGTAGGACCAAGTTTGGCTTAGGGTTTAGGTCATATGTGGATATGGGAAAGTAGTTGAGGATTTTGGAGCATATCATTAAGCACATGAAGCAAGAGGCTCATTAAGCAACACCTCATCCCTCCTTAATAGTATTGGCTTTTCCTAAAGACTCAATGTGATCTTGGATCACTAAAATATAAAATGAAGAGTCTTGAGCTTTTGAGCTTGAGCCAATCCTTTGTCCTTAGCATTTTGAGGGTTCCACTTTCACATCCATGCCATGCCAATCATTGAGCTTTCCTAAAATAATCATCTTGGAATAGCATTAGCTCAATGAGCTATATGTTGTTATGAATTACCAAAACCACCTAGGGATAGTTGCACTTTCACCTCCCCCATAGCATGTCTCTTGGGTTCGGAAAAACGCCGAAGGGCTTGTTTGACAGGTTTGAATCCTTTTAGGATATTTAAGCTGTGTTCGGCCAGCCTGCGTGGGATCCCTGGCATGTCTGAAGGGTGCCAGGCGAAAATGTCCCAGTTCTCTCGTAGGAACTCTCGCAGTGCGGCGTCTACATCAGGGTTCAGTCGCGCCCCGATGGAAGCTGTTTTATTGGGGTCTGTTGGATGGACCTGGAATTTGACTATTTCGTCGGCTGGCTTGAAGGATGTGGATTTGGATCTCTTGTCGAGTATCACATCATCCCTGTTAACCGTGGAGCGCAGCGCAGTCAGTTCTTCGGCCGCTAAGGCTTCGGATAGTGCCTCAAGGGCTAATGCGGCCGTCTTGTTTTCGGCGCGGAGTGCTATGTCCGGATCACTAACTAGAGTGATAATTCCTTTCGGCCCGGGCATCTTGAGATTCATGTACCCGTAATGGGGTATTGCTTGGAAGATTGTGAATGCTTCCCGCCCTAGTAAAGCGTGATATCCGCTTTTGAACGGGGCCACCTGAAACGTGACTTCTTCGGACCTGTAATTATCCGGCGTGCCGAACACCATATCTAGTGTGATTTTTCCTGTGCAGCGCGCTTCCTGACTGGGGATTATTCCTCTAAAGGTTGTGCTGCTTCGCTCGATGCGGTTCCAGTCTATTCCCATTTTTTGAAGGGTTTCCTCATAAATGAGGTTTAGTCCGCTGCCTCCATCCATGAGTACCTTGGTGAGGCGAAAGCCATCCACTATGGGACTGAGGACCAATGCGGCTGGTGCTCGGGCTGTTCGGAATTTAGGTTCGTCACTTGCGTTGAAGGTGATAGCAGTGTCGCTCCATGGGTTTATTGTTGCTACTTGATAGACTTCGGCGAGGCTGCGGAGTGTTCTTTTTCGCATATTATTTGATGCGAAAGTCTCGAAGGCTGTGAGAACGGTACTGGTGTCCTCGGGCCGGCTTTCTGCGGCCTCCAAAATTAAGAGGTCCTCGCCAATTTTGGCCACCTGCCGGAGTATCCAACATGCTCTAAGGCTGTGAGTTGGTGTGGCGTCCTCTGTACTGTGAATTTTACAGGGTCCATCAAGCCACCTTTCCAGTATGGTTCCATGCCCTGTAGAGGGTTTTGGCTTTTTGGTGTTTATCCCGGGTGTCCTATGATGATGCACCCTCTTAGTTCGGACGGGATTACTATTCAAGGCCGGATTATCCCAAAATTTTATTTCGGTTTTCCAGGCACTTTCCATCGCATAATATTTTTGTACTATGGACGCCAAGTCAGCGAAGCGTGTAATATCACGACGACTTATGGCGTTAAGGATTCCCTCGTCCGTGCAATTACTGCAGAAAATTGAGATTGCGTCTCCCTCGCGGCAATCCTTTATCCTGTTCATAACCAGGAGGAATCTGGCCCAGTAATGATGTACTGTTTCCTCGGGCTTCTGCCTGATTTGGGAGAGATCGCTTATGTTTGGGTGGACGGGTGTCGTTGAATCTGAAACCTCACCCAATCCAAGATTCGATGGCCAAAGAGTTTCCGAACTCTGAAGTTCGGATTCTTGGATGTTGTCCAATGAATCTAGCCCGTTGCCTGATCCTAAGCTCAGGTCTTGAGTTACATCCTCCCCTCCGCGGGTATCCGGCTTGGAGGGGTCGGGAATTCGGACGTAGCTAGTCCTTAAAATAGATGAAGAGTCGCCGCACTGCGCCTCTACCACGGCAATGTGGTGGGTGACTTGGGGAGAGTTAATTTCTCTTAGATCGGGTTTAAGCCCAACCTGGTTGTAATCCGTAGCGACCCCCAGGGCGGTGATGCGATCCAAGAGCTCGTTTACGGAAGAGAGCTCCATTGGATCTAGCTACTCGATGAGCTCCGAGCTGACGTGTAGGTTGCTTTTGATGACCCGAGAGGTCACCGTCGGCGCAACAGCCGAACAGGCGGTCATGAGGAAACCACCTAGCCGGAGAGTTTGGCCGACAGCCAAGGCTCCCTTAGTAACGGCGCCGTCTTTAAAGACGGGAGGAGGCATCCTTCCTGATTGCGACAGCACAGAGGAACTCTCAATGAAAGCACCAATGTCGGTGTCAAAACCGGCGGATCTTGGGTAGGGGGTCCCAAACTGTGCGTCAAGGCCGGATGGTAACAGGAGACAAGGGACACGATGTTTTTACCCAGGTTCGGGCCCTCTCGATGGAGGTAATACCCTACTCCTGCTTGATTAATATTGATGATATGGGTAGTACAAGAGTAGATCTACCACGAGATCAAGGAGGCTAAACCCTAGAAGCTAGCCTATGGTATGATTGCTGTGTATGGAGTTGATGTCCTACGGACTACAACCCTCCGGTTTATATAGACACCGGATAGGGTTAGGGTTACACGGAGTCGGTTACAATGGTAGGAGATCTTGAATATCCGCATCGCCAAGCTTGCCTTCCACGCCAAGGAAAGTCCCATCCGGACACGGGACGGAGTCTTCAATCTTGTATCTTCATAGTCCAGGAGTCCGGCGAAGGTATAGTCCGGCTACCCGAACACCCCCTAATCCAGGACTCCCTTAGGCACTTTGAGGAGATGACTATGCTTGATCGCGTTGCGTGGATGATTCTACAGTGACAGAAATGTCGGCTTGTCCTCTTCGAAGAGAGAGAAGTTGTAGTTAACTCACGCGAAATAAAGAGATCATTGTGGCTGGTGTGCTGAATGATTTTCCATGTCATGTTGTTGCAATTGGCGCGGCGTCTGCAGACATGTCAAGAAATGGAGTCGAAGATTAGGCTCATCGGGCGGCGCAGCTCCGCCGCTGGCATTACTCTGGTTAACTGAACGATGGACATGCTTCGCACGTGTGTGTGTGTGTGGTTTGGTTCGGTTGAGTGGCAGGTTAGTAGGGCTTCTATTGGTTTCTAAGAACCAAGATATGAGTTGTCACCACAATCCTTTGAGAGTTCAGCAAGGGAATGGACAGGTCTAGCAATCCAAAGTCATGATGAACGATGGTGCGATTGAAAGTGCAACTAATCCCCCGGTGGTTTTAGTAATTAATAACAACATATAAGTCATTCATCTAATGCACATTGATAATAGATTTCAAAAAAGATCAATGATTGGCATGGCAAGGACTAGTTGATGTGGACCTCTCAAAATGCCAAGGACAAAGATTGGCAAAGCTTCAAGACTCTACATTTTTGGTTAAGTGATCCAAGATCACATTGAGTCCATAGGAAAGCCAATACTATTAAAAGGGGATGGCGTTTTAATCATGATTCAATTGCTCAAAATGCTTAGTGATATTGCTCCAAAACCCGCAACTACTCCCCTTCACTCGTATCCAAAACCCTAAATATCCATCTCGGTCCCACCGAAACATTCCCATCTGGACCCACCGAGATGATTGTCACTTCTTGAGCTTGCCTTGGTTTTCCCCTTGAAGAGGAAATGGCAAAGTAATATAAGTATTTCCCTCAGTTAGAACCAAGGTATCAATTCAGTAGGAGGAACACACAAGTATCCAATAGTTATACATGCACAAACAAACAAATACTTGAACCCAACGCGATAAAGGGGTGTCAATCCCTTCACGGTTACTTGCAAGGATGAGATCTGATAGTGGTAGATGCAAACAAATAAAAGTAAATAAAACTCAGCGAGGTATTTTTGTGTTTTTTATTTTGTAGATCGAAAGCAATATGATAAAAGATAGACCCGGGGGGCATAGTGTTAACTAGAGGCTTCTCTCTTGAAAGAAAACATACGGTGGGTAAACAAATTACTGTTGAGCAATTGATAGAAAAGCACATAGTTATGACGATATCCAAGGCAATGATCATGTATATAGGCATCCGAGACAAGTAGACCGACTCTTGCCTGCATCTACTACTACTCCACACATTGCGCTCTATGTAGCATGCATCTAGTGTATTAAGTTAACAAGAATGGAGTAACGCCTTAAGCAAGATGACATGATGTAGAGAGATAGATCCAAGCAATATGAATAACCCCATCTTTTTATCCTTAATGGCAACAATACAAATACGTGTCATGTCCCTTTCTGTCACGGGGATTGAGCACCGCAAGATTGAACCCATTACAAAGCACCTCTCCCATTTCAAGAAAAATCAATCTAGTTGGCCAAACCAATTCAATAGATCGTAGAAAAAATACAAAGCTATCTTAATCATGCATAAAAGAGTTCAGAGAAGACTCAAATAATATTCATAGATAATCTGATCATAAACCCACAATTCATCGGATCTCAACAAACACACCGCAAAAGAAGATTACATCGAATAGATCTCCAAGAACATTGAGGAGAACATTGTAGTGAAGATCAAAGAGAGAGAAAGAAGCCATCTAGCTACTAGATATAGACCCGTAGGTCCATGGTGAACTACTCACACATCATCGGAAGGGCAGCAAGGTTGATGTAGAAGCCCTCCGTGATCGAATCCCCTCCGGCAGAGTACCGGAAAAGGTCTCTAGATGGGATCTCTCGGGAACAGGAACTTGCGGCGGCGGAAAAAGTATTTTAGGTTGCTCACTGGTCTTCGGGGAATATTTGGGAATTTATAGAAGAAGAATTAGGGTTAGGGGAGCCAAGGGGGGCCCACAAGCCCGGGGGCGCCCTAAGATCTTGTCGTCGCCTCGTGGGTTCCCTAGCCTCTTCCCGAACCTTCCTGGGTGTCTTGTGGTCCAAGAAAAATCATCAAAAAGTTCCGTTCCATTTGGACTCTTTTGATATTGGTTTTCTGTAAAGCCAAAAATAAGGAAAAAACATCAACTGGCACTTGGCACTAGGTTAATAGGTTAGTCCCAAAAAATGATATAAAAAGCATAATAATGCATATAAAACATCCAAGATTGATAATATAATAGCATGGAACAATAAAAATTATAGATACGTTGGAGACGTATCAATGATCACATACAATGCCACGTGCCAAACCCTCACACTTCGGTACTGCCGAAATGGATCTCGGTCTCACCGAGATGGCCTGACCAAGTTTCTGTGATGAAGTCGCTTCATTTTGGAATCACCAAGATGAACTGATCGGAATTTCTAAAATGAGGTCTTGCCCTAGCCATTGCACTTCGGGCTCACCGAAAAGCCTAACATTCAAGTCTTTTACACTAGTCGGTCTCACCGAGATTTTCATGTTGGTGTCACCGAATTGGGTCAAAGCCTTGTAACAGTTGGATTTTTTGTGCTACCTAAGTATACCCCTTTGTCGGTGTCAAAACCGGCGGATCTCGGGTAGGGGGTCCAGAACTGTGTGTCTAAGGCGGATGGTAACAGGAGGCGGGGGACACGATGTTTACCCAGGTTCGGGCCCTCTCGACGGAGGTAATACCCTACTTCATGCTTGATTGATCTTGATGATATGAGTATTACAAGAGTTGATCTACCACGAGATCGTAGAGGCTAAACCCTAGAAGCTAGCCTATGGTATGATTGTTGTTGTCCTACGGACTAAGCCCTCCGGTTTATATAGACACCAGAGGGGGCTAGGGTTACACCGAGTCGGTTACAAGGGAGGAGAGTCCCATCCGTATTGCCAAGCTTGCCTTCCACGCCAAGGAGAGTCCCATCCGGACAGGGGACAAAGTCTTCAATCTTGTATCTTCATAGTCCAACAGTCCGGCTAAAGTATATAGTCCGGCCATCCGAGGACCCCCTAATCCAGGACTCCCTCAGTAGCCCCTGAACCAGGCTTCAATGACGATGAGTCTGGCGCGCAGATTGTCTTCGGCATTGCAAGGCGGGTTCTTCCTCCGAATACTCCATAGAAGATTTTGAACACAAGGATAGTGTCCGGCTCTGCAAAATAAATTCCACATACCACCGTAGAGAGAATAATATTTTCCACAAATCTAATCTGCTGACACATTCTATAGTATGACATCATACCACGCCCTGGTCATTATTCGAACCATTTTTCTCAACCAGCTACTGCACATATTGCGAGGCGGTTTTCTTGGCACGTCTTGTCGAAGCAGAGATCGTGTCCCCTTATCACGGGATTCTCATCAATACGGGTGTGGGTAACCCAACCGTGCCATCAATTACGGCGCTTGGGGAATAAGCGAGTTCACCAGGCAGGTGGGGAGGTGTATAACTTCTTCCGCCCTTATAAAGAGACAAGGATTCCCCCCTTTTTACCCACGCCTTCTTCCTCCTTGCTCATCCATTCTTGCGCACTCGAGCTCCAGCACCCAAGTTCGCGTTTTTCTCCTCAAACCACTCCAAGCATGTCCGGAGCGGGAGGCAAGTGGATGGTCTCCTCCGTCACGGAGGAGGACATCAAAATGCTACGGGGAGCCGGATATCGCACACCAGCTGCCAGATGAGGGGCAGATCGTCCCTACTCCAGAACCCCATGAGAGGGCGGTTTTTCTTACCCACTTTATCCGCGGACTGGGATTTCCCCTCCACCCGTTTGCCGCGGGCTCATGTTCTACTACGGGCTGGATTTTCACGATCTGGCCCCCAATTTCATCCTCAACATCTCAGTGTTTATCGTCGTGTGCGAGGCCTTCCTCCGCATCAAGCCCCACTTCGGCCTATGGTTAAAGACCTTCAATGTTAAACCGAAGGTGGTGGTCGGCCAGCAAGCGGAGTGCGGAGGCGCCATGGTGGACAAAATGCCCAACGTCATCTGGCTCGAAGGCTCCTATGTGGAGACCATAAAGGGGTGGCAATCGGGGTGGTTCTACATCACCGAGCCGCGCAACACCAACTGGGTGGCGACCCCCGAGTTTCGATCCGGAATCCCCACTCGGCTCACCTCCTGGAAAGAGAAGGGCCTATCTTGGGGTTCCCCGGTAGAGCTGACCGGACTCCAGACCTGCGTCAAGAACATGATGAGCAAGAAAATCAAGCTCGTCAACGTGGTCCAAGTCATGCTCTTCCGCTGGATCCTCCCGTGTCAAAGACGGGCATTCAATTTGTGGGAGTTCGACCCGGCCGAGCACCAGACGCTACTAAGGCTCTTCGACACGATGCACAAGGACTTCTGGAAGGTGCTGTTCAAGGGCGCCGAGGTACCTCCTCCCCTTAATGAGGACCGCAGACTCAGCGCAAAGCGCCCTGCCAATCTGGTAAGTCTTCTATATCTTATAAGATGTTTATTCTCCCCAGTTTAACCACGCGCAGGATCTAAGCCACCATGCCATTTAACAAGACTGGGGGGTGACAGCGAGCAAATCGATTGCCCAGCCCCCCCGCCCGAAGATCCAGCAGATGCTCTTCTAACGGACATGCTGGTTCCGGCGCCTTATGAGGTGCCGGTGAAGAAGGCCAAGAAGAAGGCCACGGGGACCAGGAAGGGTCTCTAGCGCAAGGTTATATCGGACTCATCGTCCGATAACACCGAGGCACACTCCTCCCACGAAAACGAGGAGGAGGAAGAGGAAAATTCTCCCCCCTTGCCAGGGGAGACAAGAAAAGGAAGGCCGCCCCATCCGGGGAGGCCGAAGGGTCCAGGAAGGGAAGGACCCTCCTCCCGGACTGCTCCACGACGTCCGCCTATAGCGACGACGAGTGGTTACCCAGGGACAAGCCCCTGGCGAAGTCGTAAGTATCTGGATACCATAATAATTCTTGGTACGTCTTATTGTACTGTTTCTTATCATGCTGCGCATGATTACGCAGCCCCTCCCGAGCCCGCATCAACGTATCTTCGTTGGATGATTCTTTGGGCCCGTCGGACCTGAACAACGATTCACTTCCGACCGCCTCCTCCCCTCGCCCTACGGACAACGTTAAGGTGTTGTCTCAAAGGGCACCGGACCAAGGGGAGGTAGTCCTGGAGGCGCCTCAAGGCGACATTCCGGACACTGGGCGCAAGGGGAGCAAGACTCCCATGGGCTCCGATGACGGAGGTAGCAAATTCGGCCCCCAGCCGAATACTGTGCCGAAACCTCCATTGGTTCCGGACTCTGCCAGGCAACCCCTCGCTAAGAGGGGCAAGCCTCCTGTGCCGATGTCCTCTGTCCATCCAGAGGCATCGAACGACTTGCTGGAAGCGCTTTGCGGCGCTTCCATCGATGAAGAGCACTGCACTATCATGAGTGCGGTGATCAAAAAGGTTTAGTCCGCCAAGAGCGGACTGACTGAAACCTGTACCAGCCTCCTAACAGGCTTTGAGGTAAGCAACCGGATTATAAAAGAATATTGCCGCATAGACAGTAGCCCCTGATGCTTTTTTTGGCGTTCGCGAAGAAAGGCCGAATAGAGGATCAAATAATGACCGCAGGAGTCCAATCGGAATACGTCTATGTGCATATGCAGGCTTCACTACTAGCCGATGCCGCACATATTGCGGAGGTCGCTGCACTGAAGCAGGACCTTGAGCGGTCCAAGGAAGAGCTCGGCCTTACCAAGAGGCAGCTCGAAGAGAACAAAGGTAAGTGATACCCTGTCTGTATATTAAAAAGAGTTTGATTTTAGAATAATAGGATCGTCATGAATTGCTAGGGGCCACGACCGAAGTGGCGGCCCTGCAGAAGGCGCTATTCGAGGCCGAAGACAAAGCGGCCAAGGAGCGCATCGAGCGAGAAAAGCAAGAAGCCCGGGTAGGCGAGGTGCAGCAAGAGCTCCAGGCTCTCGTCAAGAAACACGAGTCCTTGGAGCTTGACTCTAAGACGCAAGAGTCCGAGCTTGCAAAGGCACTCGAGAGTGCACGAAACGCCAAGGCTGAAGCCCAAAAGGCTCTCCAGGAAATTGAGGCGGTTAAGAAGATAGCAGCAGCTAAGGCATTCATTATGCAGAGCAAGCATGTGAAGGAAACTTTCCTTTTACTTACCCGAGTTCGGAGCTCTCCAGGAGCGTTCGCAGATCTACCCCGCAGTGTGTCGGATGCCGCAGAGTTCTACCGGGCTGAGGAGGGGAGCTCGACGGAGAAGTTGTTCTGGTCTCAGTATACTGGGACCGAACACCCAATGCCCTTGAGCGACTAGCTGAAGCAACTGGTCGAGCTCCACAAGGCGGTCGAACAGGCCATGAAGGGTCTTATAGTCCAGATGTGTCCTGGCGAGCCCCTTCCTGATAGCTACTTCGATCTGGTGAGGCGGCTTGTGAATGCCTGCCCACGGCTTGAGGTCATAAAGCGGCCCGTCTGCATTGAGGGTGCGCGCAGGGCTTTTGCTCGGGCGAAGATGCACTGGGCGAAGCTGGACGCCGAAAAGCTGGTGAAGGAGGGGCCGCCGGAAGGCAAGGAGCATCGCCACCCCGAAAATTATTATGAAAGTGTCCTGAAGGGTGCTTGCCTTGTGGCGGATGAATGTGCGAAGGATGTAATATTTGAATAAATGTACTCATGTGATCCTGCAATATGAAACGAGTTCATTTGCGCTATGCAACGCTTGTGAATTTAAAATATTACCTTCTGTGCGGCCGTTTATAAAATCTGAGAGTTGGCCAGTCATCGGCTTCTGCCCCCATGTAACTAGTATTGGGGTGTTCGGGATAAATCTGAGCACTCTTTATCCCAATTTTGGGTCTTTCGAGGGAGGTGTTCAGCGCAACGAACCAGGCAATCGGACTATAAGGCTTTATCACTCTCACTTAGCCATAGAAGTCTATAATTTTAAATTTTGGCGAAGCCCCTAGTATTTGGAAGGCCGAATTTGGGGTGATATATATGCCTAAGTCGGGCAAGGCCGACTCCTCGCCCGAAGCGGAAAAAGTCTTTAAGGACTTGAGACCTCTCGAAGAGTGACCAGCTCTCGCCTTATCATGAGAGTAAGTTTTCGGCTTTCTCTACTGAGGTGCTCATCCGGAAGAACCAGGACCACTACAAAAAAATACACTTCCGTGATGATACGTGTTTGTCATAGTAGGTCGCGTTTTTTGTCATGCATGTACATCCATGACAAATTTATGACAGAATCAAGATAGTCATACCTGTGCTGTCGTAGAAGTGTTCCATGAGATTACCAAAATTATCATCACGGAAGTGTCCACTTCCATGACGATAAATCGCGCGTCACAGAAGTGCTTTCGTCAAGGGTGACCGACACGTGGCATCCACCGTAACGGAACGCCGTTAAGCTACCGGGTCGGGTTTTGGATCCGATAACCCGTTAACAGCCCCGACCAATGGAAAATTTCCACGTGTAAAATTCTTATTGGCCGGACGAAACACGTGTCAGCTCGTTAGTGGGTCAGATAGGCGCCTATGATACGTCGACACGTGGCACGGCCCAACAGAGGCCCATTCCTGTGAAAAGGCCGGCCCATTTGACTTGGTCAAAAGCTGGCGGGCCGGCCCATGGAAAGCCTGTTAACGGCCTATTCGCATATAGCCCATTTACAGCCCGCTAACCCAAGGCCCGTTACACCCTATTCGAATTAGGCCCAGCCCATTTTCACTTCTGGCCCATGTATGGCCCATGACGTCTTTTGGCCCATATGAGGCCCTATGTAACTCTTGGCCTATTAACGGCCCATGGTGAACCTGGCCCGTAATGAACAGTGTATTACTTTACACCCATTAACGGCCCGTGGTGAAACTGGCTCGTAATGAACAATGTATCACTTTATACCCATTAACGGCCCGTTATTCCGTTGGGCCGTTTCCAGCCCATGTTATCTTTCGACCTTCTCAGAGCCCATTTATTCTTGGGCTCATTTCCAGCATTCGTTTACTTACGGCCCGTTATTC
This sequence comes from Triticum urartu, assembly GCF_056163025.1. NCBI lineage: Eukaryota > Viridiplantae > Streptophyta > Magnoliopsida > Poales > Poaceae > Triticum > Triticum urartu. The sequence continues at coordinate 653,080,866 of NC_141874.1, read as the reverse complement.
CGTTGGGCCGTTTCCAGCCCAAGTTATCTTTCGACCTTCTCAGAGCCCATTTATTCTTGGGCTCATTTCCAGCATTCGTTTACTTACGGCCCGTTACTGTCATTTTCTGCTTGTGGGCCAAATTCAGCCCGTGGTTACAGTCGGCCCATTTGTGGCCCGTTAATACGTTGGGCCGTTTTCATAGCGTCATCAAATACAGCCTATTAACGATGGCCCGTTACGGTCGGCCCATGAACGGACGATTCCAACTCTAGCCCGTTTACGGCCATAATGCGGCCTGTTATTGGCCCATGTTTGGCCAATCGATCATACGGCCCTTATAAGGCCCATTGATGATACGGCCCGTAGAAGGCCGATTGTTTCTACGGCCCGTAGAAGGCCTACTGTTTCTACGGTCCGTAGAAGGCCCACTGTTTCTACGGCCCGTAGGAGGCCCAGTGTCACTACAGTAAATATTAGCCCATGGTTATTGTGGCCTAGTTTTAAAAAATAGGTTATTGTAGCCACTAGTTAACCGCGGAAAAATAATTGCAATGACTACAAGCAAACAAATAAACAAGACAACAAGGAAATAAATAAGAAAGCAACTAATGCTAGGCTATCATGACTATTACACATATTACATCCACCGGGCATCAAAGTTCGCCACCAGTACAAATATAGGGAACAAAGCAGCATATCATATACACTGGCCGTCAAAATTGGCCACCAGTGCAAATAAACACGGCAGCAAAACAAGAGCATAACTGAAACAACTTCAGAAGAGCTCAAGAAACGTTATCCTGGGTATCCACCATGCTGGCAATAAGCTTAGCAAGCTGATTAGCTTTGTCCTGTTTGGCGCTAAAATCCTCCAACGCTTGTTGTTGCACCAGAAAGTATGCATCTGAATGCTCCAGGGACTTCCGTAGTCCTTCCGCTTCTTGTCGCAACACAGCTGATCGATGTCTTTCAGCTTGTAGTTGAGACTCAAGAAACCGAACTGATTCAGACAGTGAGTTTGAATAGCTTGTGCAAGCGGTAGTGGCCAGTAACTCCAACACTAAACCAAGACAGGATGTGTCACTATCCTGAACCTTATCTGCATTACTTCCTTTACCGTTGCTTAAAAAGGCACTCTTCCCCAATATTCTGTCAGCATTCTAAAAGAAGAAACAAGCAGACACATAACAAGTTTAGCATGTACTAGTATATGAAACTCATTTCGGTGAACCAGTTCATTAGTAAGGTGGACAGGATTAAACTACCAAGTCTTCTATTGCCAAGTACTAGTACATAATAAAAGCATCAAACAAACATATATCTATGTCCTATGGTAGCAATGGAATCTTAAATTAGAACAGTTGTTCTTCAGGTTTAGGCACTTGTTCTACATGAACAGAGTATAGTAAGACGCAAGAATATAATACTTAAAAATAGAAAATGAGCTCATAGACCTTACCACATTCTTGGTTCGGGACCAGTACAGAACAAGGCGTTCCCATTCATCGTCCAGTAAATGTGTCTCAGGAGAACGTAAGGGAATTTGATGAGTTTCTCTGCCGGTGAAGTACGTTTTCTTCAGGTAATTCCGATACTGCCACCAAGCATTCTTGAAGATAGCAGAGGTATTAGCACAGGTTACCTCATCCTGAGTTTCCAAATCGGTCCTCCTCTATAGAAAAAAATGGGAAAATTTGTTGTATTATAACCATCATGGAGGTAGGATGTATGGGACGAAGCAAAGTAATTGCCATGAATAACATTACTTACACATAACTCCTGGACAAACACCTGCAACTGGCATTTTCCTTCATCTTCAGTATAATATTTCCAAGATGGGAAGATACGCACATACGATTTAACAACATCAAATGCGATAGATGCTAAACTACGACTAGCTGGTTGTGCTTCCTCCACAGGAATAGGCGTACTAACTGGTGGAGTTGGGGTTCGCCGTGATAGTACTGGCCCTTTGGGCACTGGAGCTACCTTACTAACTGCTCTTGTTTGGGAACTCTGTGGTGGAGATGGTGCTGTGTCAATAGGAACTGGGTTACTATTGGCTGGGGTTGGGGTTAGATTGGGTGAAGCTGGTTCTCTGTCCATCGTAGTAGGGGTACAATCTGCGAGAGTTTGGGTTATGTGTGGTAGGGCTGGTTCTTGTTCATGTACAACCGGGGTGCTATCTCCACCAAGAGGTAGCACTGTTTTATTTGAAGACCGTGTTTTTAGTCCGCTAGATACTGGCATCACCCGCTCCAATTCAAATGGCTGATAAACAGGAAACATAGTTGAATGTACAGACATTGTATGAGAGATAGATGCAATAGATAGTGTGGAAAAAAGAGGGCATGAAATAGTTGACAGGTATATTGTTTAACTAAAACGGATAGCATGACATAATTTCACATATATGATGTCTATCTAAACTGGATAGCATAGCATAACATAATTCAAAGATATGATGAATAACTAAACAGGATCGCATGACATAATTCACCTACATGTTATCTAAGTAATCAGGATCGCATCATTTAATTCACATATATGATTTATATGCTAAACAGAGGGCATTCGATATGATGTCTGAACTAAGAACATGGTGTTGAATATTGTGTATATGATGTCTAAACTATGCAATGCAAGACACCGTATGCATGATATGAGCAGTATAACTGTGCCAAGTTAGAGCATACACCTCAGTGGGGGAATAGGACTGGTCATCTGTCTCTGAATCCATCTCCGAGGAGCTATCGGGACCCAACAAGAGATCTGCTTCGACAGGTAGCACTATGTGCTCTGAAGGCCTTGTTTTCACTCCAGATTTTCCATCTCCCACCCAAATGGCTGATTCACAGGAAGAGTAGTTTAATGTACAAACATTGTCGACAAATGGAAATGTAATGAGGAAAAGGATGGGAAAGATATCATTCAAATATATGATGCCTGGTTAAACAGGATGGCATTGCACATTTCACATATATTATGGCTGGCTAAAAGACATGTGACTGCATAATTCCCATATATGATATAGAAACTAAACATGTGGCATTACAGAACATGTCTAAACTAAGAAGATGACATATATGATGTCAAAAGTAGGCACTGCAAGGCAACATATGCATGATATGACTAACATCATCATGCGAAGGTAGAGCAAACACCTTGGGGGGTAAATAGGAGTGGTCAGCGGCGTCTGAATCCGCCTCAGAACAGATATCTTCCTCTGGATTACAATCTGGAGAGGGGTGGGGAGGGTTTGCCATTGAACCCACCATGGAGCGATGTCTGCATGACATGGTATTGCCACGCAAAACTCTTCTCTTTTTCTCTACATGTTTAGCATGACTGTGTACAATATCTGACATGCATACGAAAAAAATATGGTGAGATTATGTAAGGAGAGCATGCAGAAATTTAGAGTGATGGTAACAACCAGTGGATCAATGTTTTTCCGTTGAACCAAAATAGCCCTAATGGATCGACGTGAATGTATAGTAATAAGTGATGCAACAAGTGTACAACCTCTTTGCCGTAGCCGTGTCGAGCTCAGCATCATTGGGTTGGTCGCTGAAGCAGTTGAGGCAGAGGTGGCTGTCGGAGGTGTGGAGGAAGATCTGAGGAATCTGTAGACAGCGTCCAGGGCACTGCTCTGTTGTGATGGATCGTTCTGTCGTTGGAGCAGCTCCGGTGAGCCGTAAGATGTCAAGGCTGAAGCAGCACAAGACAGACATCATCAATCTCAAGTGGGATTCTAATAGCATCTCCAATAGATGATGTAAAATGGATGTAAAATTAAAATCACCAAAAACCACCTGACTACAACAGATGAGGTAAAAACTATTGACTTTGAACTTAACTGTCGAAACTGAAATTTACTGTGGAATCTGAATGCTACTGTCGAAACTGAACGCAATGGTAGCAGAGAGGCACTTGACATGTAGTTTAGGGAGGGCCTGCAGTTCATCTTCAACCTGCACCCCCCTGAGCCGCCAGCCACCACCGGCCGAACCGCCGGCCCCAGCGCCGCCTCGCCGCCCCAAAACAACTCGCCACCGCCGCCCCGGCCAGCCATCTAGGCCCTCTAGGCCCCCCGCCCCCACCCTGAACCCTAAGATAGATAGTGGGGTACCTCTCTGGCGAGCCCCGTCCCCGCTGCAGGTGGTTCTTCCTTAACTCCGGCAAGCCCCCAACCCCTGAAAATTGACTGACCCAAAAGTCGATTCAGTCGACTGAAGTGTGGCTTAATCGGAGCAGAGCAGCAGCACGAGCGAGGGGGAGAGCAGCAGCAGCTGGGCGAGCGAGCGATCGAGCGAGAGCCGAAGCAGCAGCAGATCCGGCTGGTATGGCCGCCGTCACCGAAGGGGCCTCGCACTGGGGGAGAGCCGCCATGGAGATATCGCCCGCGGCGCCGGCTTCAAGGTAGCCGCTCCATGGGGGTGCGGGATGGAGCACCGTCGACGCCGGAAGGTCGAGTTAAGGAGAGGGTGTGATGCGATGAGTGTACAACCTCTTTGGTGGTGCCGAGTAGGCCTCTGCTTCGTCCAAGGAGTCGGTGAGGATGCTGCGGTTCCGGTGGAGCAGGTTAAGGCGGTGCTGTGGGGATGGAGTAGCCGCGATAGACGAGGCAATCGTCGGAGCAGCTCCTTGGAGGTGGAGGTCGGGGCGGCTGAACCGGTGGGACGGCGAGATGGACGACGGATCCTCATCCGGGGAGGTGGACGAGGGACGTCGAGCTATTGCGGTGGACGAGTCGTCGGGGAAGAGGCTCCGACTGGGCAGCGGTGACGTGGCGGACGGAGGAAGGTGGGGTTTCGCGGCTGGAGCAGAGAGGTTATGGTGGCTTGGGATTTCGAATGGCGAAAAGGGGGCGATGCGAGGGGGTGAAGCGTGACTTAGGAATGTGCTTGTCCAAAATGTAGGGTGTGTTACAAAAGTACCCCCCACCGATTTGAACTAGAGGCCCTTTCGGCTCAGGGTTAGAAGGGGGATTTCGCGTGTCGGGATTTGGCAGCTGGAGGGAGTTTTCGCGCGCGTTGTAATTTCGGGATAGCAAGGCGCAGGTTGTGAAGGCGCCAGTTTTGGGAGCACGATATCTAAATTTTCGGGATATAACAAGATGCGGGTTGAATTTTAGGGACAAGCCTAATGTGTCGTAATATTGTACTTGTACGTACCAAATCAATTCGCACTTCCCTCAACCAAAAAGAAAATGAAAAAAAAATAAAACTATTCACACCACACAAAGAGAGAGTCTTGCCCCGTTTTACTATACAAATGCTATTCAAAGCTACTCCCTCCTTCCATCTATATAGGGCCTAATGCGTTTTTCGATGCTAACTTTGACCAAATATTAGAGCAATGATATATGACATGCAACTTACACAAAGCACACCATTAAATTCGTCTGTGAAAGGTTCTTTCAATGATATAATTTTCACATTGTGCATGTCATGTACTATTAATCTTGTCAATAGTCAAAGGCGGTCTTAAAAATCTCATTACGCCCTATATAGATGGAAGGAGGGAGTATGAATCCATGTTATGTCCGATTAAATTTTTTCGCTTGCTGTATAATGCATGTAACCTACTCATACCAACATTTTAGTGCATTCCAAATGTCTATACTACCGCTGCAATTCGAACTAAATTTGAATCCGTTTCTCTATTTCAATAAGAATCTACAATCATGATTGTTGCCAACTTCAACCATCATAGTTTCCTTGCTATCCGCCAGATATAAATCAGACGGCCTATAATGCAGGATGGCAGGCACACCATCATCAACAACTCCGTCTTTTTATAAGAGTAGAGATAAAATATATTAAATGTAGTGTACCATGTTCATAACCACACCATGTGTATCACCGTTATATATATTCACACATCCGTCGGTTTGAAACAATATGATAAATTCTTTAAATATCCAAATTTGCTTTTTATAATGAAGTATATATGATCTCTATTCGTCTTTTACACCCACACAACTCTCTTATATTTGTAGCTAGCGCTAACTTTCTCTTGTGCATGCACGCGCCCGCATCCGTCTCACCCTCCCTCAGCAATCTCTAGCTCCATCGCGCAAATTCATCTTTTCACTTTAGGTCGTTCACCCATGGTGTGTGTAGGCCCCCCCAGCTCCTTCTTTACGGCACACGTCGATCGATATGCCTCTCTAGCCAGGTGTGCCTAGCACAAACACAAGCTTCCCCTCTTCTCTTGTCACCGTCCATGCCTCACTCCCACCACTCTTTTCATCGTTCTCGTACTCGCACACTCCTCCCCCTCGATATAGTATGCCTCTCGTACCACCTCCTACATGCATCCCTCTCTCTCTATCCTTCTCCTCGTGCCTCATTTGCTTCTAACACACACATGCATGTATACCGATCGATCTCCCAACATATACCTAGATCGACTTTAACTACCCCCCCATCGATCGACGTACCTCACAAGTTATGTCTCTCCTTTCTCTTACAAAGGGCGATTGATCTTCCTATGTAGTTACGTCTGCTTACCACAGCCACATCGTCCCCCTCATCATTCGTGCATGCCTCCTGACCCGTCTCTCACATGCACGTGCATAGACAACAAGCAACCATCTCCTCTCTTATTGATATTGCGGGCGTGCCCTCCGTTTGTCTAGCAAGCCTATCCCACCATTCGTTAGAAGCAACTCCACTACCACCCCCTCCAACACTCTAGCTCTGTCTCTCTCTCAACCTTATTCATCTCCTACACATATGCATGGATGCCGATTGATCTCCCTTAATACATGAGGCAGATCGATCTCCTTAATACATGAGGTAGGCCTCTCTCCTCCTCCACACATATACCAGCCATTGTACCTGTATAGTTAATTGGGCCTCCCTCTTCCCCCACCATACACCGATAGTCGAGCGCTGCAGGTAGGTATCCATGCCACAGAGACAAACTGCACATGTCCCATCTCACGTTCCAGTAGGCCAGTCACTCTATATCTTTGACGTGGGCACACACAAATTCGATGGCACTCTTTATCGATCGCGCACGCACACACACACACATCATCCCTCTCTTCGATTCTATGGACACCTCAAGCCGATGATACCTCCACTCTCTTCTCGTGGATCGCCCCCTCTATATATATGTTATATCCAGGACTCTATTTCACACACATTGCATATGTTAAATTTTTTGATTGACCCCCCCCCCCCACAAAAAAAACTCTCAAGAACCCACACACTATATCTCTCTAGATTTGTATCTCTCTCACACAACCCCACGTAGGTGGTGTACGTATACAAGAAGAGAATAGGTGCACCGTGCACGTACTCACGCTTCGTGCCCAGCCACACCCGCACGGGTACACGGTGGAGCTCATTTCTTGACGAAATGGCAGCCCACGTGCTAATTTGAACGCATGTAGCGGTTGTTTACCTAGGGAGGTCGTGTACCACGTGTGCACGAAACAAAGTTCGACTTGACGCGTTGCCGCGTTATTTTTAAATAAAGTTATAGCGCTCAATGGCACGTACACAGAATATAAAACGATTTTTATGGAGGAAAAGGTAGTACGCTCTTCAGAGTATCTCACACAAGGCTCCGGTGGCCTCTCTCTCTCTCACCGTTGGTCACTGATCCGGCCGCATCCCGTCTGCCTGGGGAAAGGGAGTGCGGTGGCCTCTCTCTCTCTCACCGTTGGTCACTGATCCGGCCGCATCTCGTCCGCCGGGGAAAAGGGAGTGCGGTGGCCTCTCTCTCTCTCACCGTTGGTCACTGATCCGGCCGCATCCCGTCCGTCGGGCGAAAGGGAGGAAGTGCATCGTTTCTCCGTTTGACGGCGCCGAGGCAGCACGTCCCGATCTGCGGTACACGCCGTTCTCTCTGACCAAGCTCCGGCGCGGCAGGGCCTACGCCACCTGCTCGCAGATTCCGCCCGCCGCCGCTCACCTAGTTACATCCCGACGACCTCCAGGTATGCCCTCCGGCCTTGCTCCACTGCCCATTTTCCCACGTCACTGCATGTGGATCTTCCATAGTTCTTTGCCCAAAACGTAGCTCGTCCGGCGTACTTTACATATTGCATTCTCGTCCTCACACCATTTTAGACAAACACTACCGTGTTGTTATCTTCCCTTAGGAGAAGGAATATGCTTCTTTTTTGTCGTCGCATGTGTCATCAACTGTTATTGGCCAGTAATTGTTTCCTTTATACCTATTTTTTGCAAACAGGGCTATCCATTTCACCTCGTTGCTATTGCGACCTTTTGGTGAACTGCACAAATCACTTTTTTCTTAAGAGTGTTTTGTGCAATTGTACTAAAATGTCACACGGGCAACGTCTCTACATTTCAGTGCGATTGCACAAAGGGAGATTGGTTTTGCTCTATCCTCCTCATCCAACTCCGAGCCTAATATTCTCCAACTAGTTAGTCTTAAGAGAGACTGCAAAGGTGACCGGCTTCTATTTGTGTGTTTATTGTTTCATCAGCAGTCCTCTATTATCGTAATCACACTTGATATCTTTGGAACAGGGACGCTCAGCTCTATTTTAGTGGAACTGCACAAAATGATCGGAATGTTGCATGCTCCAGATAGCTACTTTTTTTCCCAACATGCCTTGTTGATTTAGACAGAGCTGGGGGGACGTTGCTGCCAATGAAATCATGGATCAATTTTAATTTAACACCTTCTCACAACTATGTCTTCAGTTGTGATGTAATTATTAGCTCTGATCTGCTAATAATTGACATGCATTAGCAAGGAAGTTAGTTTTTTATTGTTTCCGAAAGAGCATCGATGGCAAGACACGTGAAACAAAAGCTGAAAGCTCACACCATTGTACAATTTCATGTCGCTGGAAAATTATTTGTATAGTACATCAATTATGTAAACAAATGATGGAAGCTTGATAGCATTGCCAGAAGCCTCTTCATCATCCGGGTCCATGTGCCATGCACAAAATTATACTCCTTCGTTCCTAAATATTTGTCTTTTTACAAATTTCAAACGGGCATATTTTAGAGTGTAGATTCACTCATTTTGCTTCATATGTGTACTCCCTCCATTCCTAAATATTCTATTCGTCTTAACAGAAATTTCAACAAGTGACTACATACGGCGCAAAATGAGTGAATCTACACTCTAAAATATGTCTATATACATCCGTATGTGCCAGTCCATTTGAAATCTCTAAAAAGACAAATATTTGAGTAGCCACTCATTGAAATCACTAGAAAGACAAATACTTTGGAGTATATTTAAGAACCGAGGGGGTAGTGCACAA